>NC_083226.1:175544078-175647991 GCF_032191835.1 Heteronotia binoei
GATGCTGGGCAGAGGCAGGCAATCGCAAACCACCTCTGTTCCTCTCTTGCCTTGGAAACCCTGTGGAGTTGCCATAAATCAGCAACAACCTGACAACGCTTTCCTCCATCAAGAAGCATTGAGCAAGGAAGGATCTATAACATGGTGCAGGGATAAACCAGTGTGACATTGTATGGAAAGAGAATGTGGCTCGGTGGTAGAGCATCTGTTTGGCATGCAGAAGGTCCTTGGTTCAATCCCTGGTATCTCCAGTTAAAAAAAAAATCTGACAAGAGTTGTGAAAGACCTCTGCCAAGACCCTGGAGAACTGGTACCAATCTCAGTAAACAACATTGCCCTTGATGGACCAAGGCATTGATTTGATATAAGGCAGCTCTCATGTGAAGATCCTTGGCACACAGAAGGTCCCAGGTTCAATCCCTAACATCTCCAGCTAAAAGAACCAAAACAGTAGATGATGTGAAAGACCTCTGCCAGAGACACGAGCATGCCACAATAGGGATCTGGATGGGCCACAGGTCTGATGCAGTATAAGGCATTTCCATGAGTTCTTGTGGGTTCATGTAGTGGTTAGCATGTCAGACTGGAAATGGGGAAGCCCAGGTTTCAACACCTGCATGAAAATTATATGACCATGGGCCAATCATTATCTCTCAGTCTATCTTACTCTGGTGAGGATAAAACAGAGGCAGCTACAAGCATAGAAGGCTTCAAGAGGGGATTGGATAAACATCTGGAGCAGAGGTCCATCAGTGGCGATTAGCCTCAAGGTATAGATGGTACTCTCTGTCTGGGGCAAGTGATGCTCTGTACTCTTGGTGCTTGTGGGGCAGTGGGAGGGCTTCTAGTGTCCTGGCCTCACTGGTAGACCTCCTGCTGGCTCCTGGTTGTTGTTGTTGTTGTTGTTTTGGTCACTGCATGACAGAGTGTTGGACTGGATGGGCCATTGGCCTGATTCAACATGGCTTCTCTTATGTTCTTATGTGACACAGAGTGTTGGACTAGATGGGCCATTGGCCTGATCCAACAGGGCTTCTCTTATGTTCTTATGTGACACAGAATGTTGGACTGGATGTGCCATTGGCCTGATCCAACATGGCTTCTCTTCTGTTCTTATGTGACACAGAGTGTTGGACTGGATGGGCCATTGGCCTGATCCAACAGGGCTTCTCTTATGTTCTTATGTGACACAGAATGTTGGACTGGATGTGCCATTGGCCTGATCCAACATGGCTTCTCTTCTGTTCTTATGTGACACAGAGTGTTGGACTGAATGGGCCACTGGCCTGATCCAACATGGCTTCTCTTATGTTCTTATAGTGAGAAATAAGGGCCAACTTGGCACAGTGGTTAGAGAGTTGGACTGGTACCAATCTCAGTAGACAGCCCTGCCCTTGATGGACCAAGGCTCTGATTTTGGTATAAGGCAGCTGTCATGTGAGGATGCTTGGCATGCAGAAAGTCCCAGGTTCAATCCCCAACATCTCCAGCTAAAAGAACCTAAACAGTAAGTGATGTGAAAGACATCTGCCCAGGGCCGGCTCGCCCACTAGGCAAACTCGGCAGTTGCCTAGTGCGCCAGCAGGATGGCTGCACAGAATTTGGCCTTCTCCCCTCCCTCCTGGGCAAATGCCTATTTTGCCTGCCCCCCAGCCTCCTCCCTTCCTCCCCCCACAAGTCTATTTAAACACCCGGAACCGGCTGTGAAGCACCACGCTCCAGGCTATCTAAAGGTGTGCTCCCCCGCCGATCAGCTGATCATCGGGTAAAACCTTGCAGTGAGCTGTCAATGCCTGGGCAAACCAGCAGCAGTGGACCATGAAGCCTGGAACGGCAGTTGCGGCGCTGCCCCTTCCCCACTTCCTTGATGGGAAAGTTCCAGAGGTTTAAATAGATCTTGGGGGGGGGGGGGGAGGAGGTGTGGAAGGAGGAGGCAGGGGAAGGGAGGAGGCAGCACAGGGGGGCAGTGCCATGGAAGGGCGGTGCAGCAGGCCCGAGTCTGCCAAGGCGGTATGCACCCAAGGGCCGGTTCTGTCTCTGCCTGAGACACTAGATTTGGATCCCTACTCTGCTCTGGAAGCTGTCTGGGTGACCTTGGGCTGTTCACAACCTCTTGGCCTAGCCTACCTCACGGGGTTGTTGTGAAGGAGGAGAGGAGGACGCTGTAAGCTACTTTGGGTCTGCACTGGGGAGAAAGGGAAGGGTACAAGTTAAAGATTTTTTAAAAAAATGATGGCGAAAGAGGATAAAAATGTGATTGATAAGCCAACATGTCCCCCCCCCCCCCCCCGGAAACAAATTATGTGGTCATTTTCATCAGTTCTGATTCAACTCATTTTCATGGCTGTCATCAGTGGTTCTTTGGTTACTTTTATGCTAGTCTAATGTCGTTTGTGTTCTATTTATATGTCATTTATGCAAAGAAGACACTGAAAATACGTTCACTCAATCAAGGGGGAAAAAAACTATGTCTTATGAGGATAGAGAAATAGGTGCAACAATTCTCAAGGATTCATTTCTTACAAGGGAGAAAATGAAGCAAAATTGGAATATCAAGCCAAATAACTTCCAATCTTCCATCTTTTCTCTAGTCCTGCCTGTAGAAGGTCCCAGGTTCAGTCCCTGGCATCTCTACATAAAATTACCTCAGGCAGAAACAGAGGAAAAGACCCTTGCCTCTGGCCATTCTGAACCTATTCTACAGGGTTAGGTAGACCATTGTTGATTAAAAAAATACTCAATGCTGAGTTGATAAGAAGGAGGAGGAGGAGGAGGAGGGAAGAAAAAGGAGAAGGAGAAGATGATATTGGATTTATATCCCACCCTATACTCTGAATCTCAGAGCCTCAGAGTGGTCACAATCTCCTTTTACCTTCCACCCCCCCCCCAACAGATACCCTGTGAGGTAGGTGGGACTGAAGGAGCTCTCCTAGAAGCTGCCCTTTCAAGGACAACTCCTGTGAGAGCTATGGCTGACCCAAGGCCATTCCAGCAGCTGCAAGTGGAGGAGTGGGGAATCCAACCTGGATCTCCCAGATACGAGTCCACGCACGTCACCACTACACCAAACTGGCTTGTACAGTAGCACCATTGTAGAAGACTCCTGGCATGTTTCACGGAACTCGTTCAGCCGGATTCATTTAGCGCTAAAGTAGACACACATTGGCTGGGCCCAGACTGATGCTTTAAGCTGACACAGGGATGACTCGCAGACGGATCAAAAAATCAAATTCACACGAACACATCTGCTTCCCCTCCTGCTCCTGTAGGCTTCCCAATCCCCAGGTCTCAGAGGGGGATCCCCCGGTTTTACAGGCTTCCCCCCTCCCCCAGCCAGCTGGCCGGCGGGGGAAGCCCCGCCCCCAGAGCCATCATGCACCTCTATGAACGATTCCCATAGGGAATGATGGGGAATTGATCCACGGGTTTTGGGGGCTCTGGGGGGGCTGTTTTTTGAGATAGAGGCACCAAATTTTCAGTATAGCATCTAGTGCCTCTCCCCAAAATACCTCCCAACTTTCAAAAAGATTGGACCAGGGGGTCCAATTCTATGAGCCCCAAAAGAAGGTGCCCCTATCTTTCATTATTTCCTATGGAAGGAAGGCATTTAAAAATTTGTGCAGTCCCTTTAAATGTGATGGCCAGAACTCTCTTGAAGTTCAATTATGCTTGTCACACCCTTGCTCTTGGCTCCGCCCCCAATGTCTCCTGGCTCCACCCCCAAATACTCCTGGCTCCACCCCAAAGTCCCCAGATATTTCTTAAATTGGACTTGGCAACCCTATGCTCCTGTACTCACCCCGTGCTTAACTCCTCGAAGCATGCTGCTGACACTTTTGCTAAGGCAATGTCTTCTGCGGTTGCCCTCCGTAGGCACGCCTGGCTCAGGTCTACTATTACGACACGAGGTCTGCAATCGAGAACCTCCCATGTGATGGTTCTGGTCTATTCCACTCTTCGACCGATACCACTCTCCAGGACTAGGATAAGAGTAGCAAATGTATGGCCCACACGTCATCCGCCTTTCTGGTGTATGGCCACAGGAGCGCGCAAGCAAATTGGATTGGTGGTGTGAACCCGCCAATCTGCTCTAGGTGCTCTAGGTACTGGAGAGCCAGTTTGGTGTAGTGGTTAAGTGTGCGGACTCTTATCTGGGAGAACCGGGTTTGATTCCCCACTCCTCCAATTGCACCTGCTAGCTTAGCCTTGGGTCAGCCATAGCTGTGGCAGAGGTTGTCTTTGAAAGGGCAGCTGCTGTGAGAGCCCTCTCCAGCCCCACCCACCTCACAGGGTGTCTGTTGTGGGGGAGGAAGGAAAATTAGATTGTGAGCCGCTCTGAGACTCTTCGGAGTGGAGGGTGGGATATAAATCCAATATCTTCATCTACCTCACAGGGTGTCTGTTGTGGGGGGGGGGGGAGGTAAAGGAGATTGTGAGCTGCTCTGAGACTCTTCGGAGTGGAGGGCGGGATATAAAACCAATATCTTCATCTACCTCACAGGGTGTCTGTTGTGGGGGAGGAAGGTAAAGGAGATTGTGAGCTGCTCTGAGACTCTTCGGAGTGGAGGGCGGGATATAAATCCAATATCTTCATCTACCTCACAGGGTGTCTGTTGTGGGGGGGGGGAGGTAAAGGAGATTGTCAGCTGCTCTGAGACTCTTCAGAGTGGAGGGCGGGATATGCTTGGGTCGCCGTGGTCCGGAAGGGGGAATCCCCCTGCCAGCCTTTGACGGTGCGCCGCTGATAGCGGCGGACAGGGTCAGGAGCTTGGGGGTGCTGTTGGAGCCTTCCCTAAAGATGGAGGCTCAGATAGCAGCCGCTGCCAAGTCCGCGTTTTTTCATCTTAGGCGGGCAAGGCAGTTGGCCCCCTTTTTGGAGCGCGACGACCTAGCAACAGTGATCCATGCCACGGTCACCTCGAGGTTAGACTACTGTAATGCCCTCTACATGGGGCTGCCCCTGTCCCGAACTCGGAAATTGCAGCTGGTGCAGAATGCCGCGGCCCGGCTGTTATTAGGTCTCCCAAAGCGGGAACACATTCAGCCGGGTCTTCGGACCCTGCACTGGCTTCCAGTAATATACCGAGTCCGGTACAAGGTGCTGGTTATCACCTTTAAAGCCCTATATGGCTTGGGACCTGTCTACCTGAAGGACCGTCTTTCCCCGCACGTTCCCCAGAGAGTACTGAGGTCGGGAACACAAAATCTCCTTACCATCCCTGGGCCGAAGGAAGCCCGCTTGAAGTCCACCAGAGAAAGGGCTTTCTCTGTTATGGCCCCTACATGGTGGAATCAGCTGCCGGAAGAGGTGAGGGCCCTGCGGGACCTTGTTCAGTTCCGCAGGGCCTGTAAGACGACCCTCTTCCGGCTAGCCTATAACTAGCTTGAGAATTTTAATGTAACTTGCTGGATTTCTTTTATATACAGTTGCAATTTATTAATGTGTATTAATAACTAAGGTTTTATCTGTTTTATCTGTTTTATCTGTTTTAAATACGGATCCCTTTATATGTTTAACTATTGTAATTTTGTTGGATCTACTATTGGAAGCCGCCCTGAGCCACTTGTGGGAAGGGCGGGATACAAATCTTAAATAAATAAATAAATAAATAAATCCAATATCTTCATCTACCTCACAGGGTGTCTGTTGTGGGGGAGGAAGGTAAAGGAGATTGTGAGCTGCTCTGAGACTCTTCGGAGTGG
Organism: Heteronotia binoei; assembly: GCF_032191835.1. Classification (NCBI taxonomy): domain Eukaryota; kingdom Metazoa; phylum Chordata; class Lepidosauria; order Squamata; family Gekkonidae; genus Heteronotia; species Heteronotia binoei. The sequence goes on from NC_083226.1 coordinate 175,549,782, forward strand.
AGGGCGGGATATAAATCCAATATCTTCATCTATCTCACAGGGTGTCTGTTGTGGGGGAGGAAGGTAAAGGAGATTGTGAGCTGCTCTGAGACTCTTCGGAGTGGAGGGCAGGATATAAATCCAATATCTTCATCTATCTCACAGGGTGTCTGTTGTGGGGGAGGAAGGTAAAGGAGATTGTGAGCTGCTCTGAGACTCTTCGGAGTGGAGGGCGGGATATAAATCCAATATCTTCTTCTTCTTCTCACTGGTATTCAGCCACGTAGCTAGGTGCCACAGGGGGAGGGGGCCCTGCGGCTGCCATGAGTAGGGTTACCAAACCCCCCCACCGCCTCCAGCTGGGGACTTGTTTTGCATGATGACATAACCCGCGGGTGACATCATCCCACTGACGATGTCATGTGCTGGCCGCTCTAGGCATTCCCAGGAAAACATTATGGTTTTCCGGGACACTCTAGCATTTGGGACGGAAAAACTCTATGGTACCCATTGTGCCATAGAGTTTCCCCTCCCAAATTGCTAGAGCGTCCGGGACCCACTCTATGGTACCCAGTGTGGGCCGGTGGGTTGGGAAGCTCCCAGGTGGGAGAACCTCCACCAGGACCAGAGGCTTGGCAATCCTAGCCACAAGGGAGGAGCCACAGGGTGAGAGTAGGAAGCTGGAGAGCCTGGGGGTGTCCCTCTCCTTCTTGTGTGATTTAAATATCATAGGAGGGGTTTACAGGAGCACTCATCACACCTCAAGCATGATTTAAATTGCAGAGGAGAGAGAGGGAAAGGAGTGGCCCTGGGATGGAGCTGAGGGCTCCCCAAAACTGTCAGGGGGCCAGGCCTCATGGGTCCCTGGTTAGCTTTGGTCCTGCGTGGTAGGGCGTATGAGTGCATGACCATTAAAGTGTATGGGAAAAAGTAACCCAAACCACGCAACAACTGTTTGACCGTATCATAGCGCCTCCTTCATGAGAAATGGGTGACTTGCGTAGGAGCAGCTGATTGGGATTTGGCCATTCCATTTTGAGCTGGTCTAATTTTGAGATGTCTCCTGTGTACCCGAAGCTGCCGATCTGGGCCCTGGCATTCTGACTCCTTTTTACAAGACACAAGCCATGTTCAGACATCGCTCTACGTTTGGTGTAGTGGTTAAGAATATAAGAGAACATAAGAGAAGCCATGTTGGATCAGGCCAATGGTCCAACCAGTCCAACACTCTGTGTCACACAGTGGCCAAAAAAACCAAGTGCCATCAGGAGGTCCACCAGTGGACTCTTTTCTGGTTTGGTGTATGTGGACTCTTATCTGGGAGAACCAGGTCTGATTCCTCACTCCTCCACTTGCAGCTGCTGGAGTGGCCTTGAGTCAGTCATAACCTATGCTCCCTGTAAGCTGTGGAGTCTTGTGAGCAAAAATTCTGCTTTGTGAGCTATTGGGATTAAAGTTGTGAGCGAGTGATTTGGCTACTGCGTAAATTAGTTAGCTGGGCAGGGCATATTTCTAGGATGGAAAACCACCGCCTTCCCAAGATTGCCCTGTATGGCGAACTCTCCACCGGCCATCGAAATAGAGGGGCACCAAAGAAGAGGTACAAGGACTCCTTGAAGAAATCCCTTGGCACCTGTCGCATCAACCATCACCAGTGGTCTGACCTAGCCTCAGATCGCAAAGCATGGAGGCACACCATCCACCAGGCTGTCTCTTCTTTTGAGAACGCACGCATAGCTGGTCTTGAGGACAAAAGGAGATTGAGGAAGAATCGCACTGCTACAGCACCAACCCTAAATCAGACTTTTCCCTGCAGCCACTGTGGCCGGACCTGCCTGTCCCGCATTGGTCTTGTCAGCCACCAGCGAGCCTGCAGCAGACGTGGACTATTGCACCCTTCTTAAGTCTTCGTTCGCGAAGCCAAGCCGAGAGTTTTAAAATTAGTTAGCTATGGGGCCTTCCTGAGCTAAGGCAAAAATGTGTGAACTGAAGGCTAAAAGCCTGTGAGCTAGCTCACGCTAACTCAGCTTAGAAGGAACAGTGGATAACTCTCTCAATGCTGTTTTGCTCAAGAGCAGTTCTTTGAGAGCTTTCTCAGCCCTACCTACCTCACAGGGTGTCTGTTTTGGGGAGGGGAAGGGGAAGGAGACTGTAAGCTACTCTGAGACTCCAAATGAAAAGCAGGTTATAAATTGTCTTCTTTTTCTTGTTCTTCTTCTTCTGACTCTCTAGGCTGTTTCCCCTACTTTCAGTGGTCTTTATCATGGAGACTAGTGGAAATTCCTACAAAATCACTTTGTGAAGGCCGCATGTTCTCCTCAGCCTCAGTTCTTGGGGTAGGATCTTCTCTTGGGGGGCCCTCCCACAGCTCCATTCAGTCATCCAGCAGAGGGACTTACCACCAGCAAACTGAGGCTTAGGCCTGTGTCCCATGTAACACTGTGATATCATTTCTCGCACACATTGGAAGTGCTGTTGCCATGGTACCAGCATCAAGTGGCTTCTAGTGTCCTGGCCCCACTGGTGGACCTCCTGATGGCACTTGGGTTTTTTGGCCACTGTGTGACACAGTGTTGGACTGGATGGGCCATTGGCCTGATCCAACATGGCTTCTCTTATGTTCTTATGTTCTTAACTTCTAGTTTGACAGCGCTCCAGTGGCAGTTGCAAGAAATTTAACCATTACTCTAGAAAAACAAGTCGTAATAACAAAACTTCTTTACAAACCCCAAGTTTTGCAATGGAATTGCCATGAAGGGGACCGTTGTCAATTGTCTGGAGAACTGGAAATCATACAGCAACATAATTCGAGTAAACTTGATAGGGATCTGGCTGAGCCAAGCCTGTCGAAATGTTATCCGTCACCCATATTTTAGAAAACAGAGCAAGGCTTTTTTTGTAGCAGGAGCTCCTCTGCATATTAGACCATACCCCCTGATGTAGCCAATCCTCCAAGAGCTTACAGGGCTCTTAGTACAGGGCCTACTGTAAGCGCCAGGAGGATTGGCTACATCAGGGGGTGTGGCCTAATATGCAGAGGAGCTCCTGCTACATAAAGAGCCCTGAATCCTGGGATAAACCTTTGCAGCCAGTTGCAAGGCGGCAGCTGGCAAACCTACTTGGGGTTGGGAAATTGGAGTTGGCGGTTAGCACTTACCCACCCCAGGTGGGTAAATACAAAACCTACCATTCACACATCGACAGGTTGCCTCTAGCCACGGAGTCTCTATTTGGCTTGGCAAATATCTATTAATAGCTTTCCTTCCATAACTTTCTCTATAACACATAGGGACAGGGCAGCAGAGAAATACATTATAGCTTTTTTCAGCTTTACCGAGCCGCATCAGTGAATCCATAGCCTTCTTTCCTTTCTTTTAAAATAGTGCTTCTGCTTTTTCCCTCCCAGAGTGGGATTTCATCAGCAGACATTCTCCAAACTCATCGAAGGCAGAGATTTACAGCAAGGGGCATCAGATCTTATAAACATTTTTTTTTGTTTCCTGCAAAGAGTCAATCTATCACAGCTGGTCATCTGAATGTCCAAGATCAATAAAAAAGCCACACAATTTATTGTCCTCTTTTCTAGGTATACAACAATAAAAAAAGAGGACTCTGAAGTTCTCATGCCAGCGTTGAGATCATGATTGATTGACGGGATTGGGTTGGCCAATATTTGTGATGGTCCCGTGGATTTCTGCATACTCAGAAACGCAAGGCAGGGGGAGTTGGGTGTTCTTTCGAAAAGCACTGCTCCAGCTGATTTCAGGAGACATAGTCGGGTGCAGAGAGAAGGCCCAACCACAAAGCTGTGTGAAAGCTTCATTAGGAAGTATTTCTTTAAAGCAGAGTTGTCCTCCGTCCTGAACCTGCAGATACTTTGGGAATTCAGAGAAAATTTAATTTATGATGGCACCAGGGCCTTTTGGTTTTGGTAGCAGGAACTCCTTTGCATAATAGGCCACACACCCCTGATGTAGACAATCCTCCAAGAGCATACAGGACTCATGTATGCTCCTGCAAGATTGGCTACATCAGGGATGTATGGCCTAATATGCAAAGGAGTTCCTATTACAAAGTGAGCCCTGCTCTTAACCTTTTCCCTCCCAGATCCTCTTGTATGCAGAGTTAAAATATCCAACAAAATAAAAAGACCGCCTTTCCGCATACGTGCCCCAGAGAGCACTACACTCAGGGTCCTAAAACCTCCTTCAGATTCACGGACTGAAAGAAGTTCGATTGTCCACCACCAGAGCCAGAGCATTTTGGTAGCAGGAATTCATTTGCATATTAGGCCACACACCCCTGATGGAGGGAGGGAGAAAGGGAGGGAGGAAAGAAGGGAGGAAGGAAAGAAGGGAGAAAGGAAGGAAGGAAAGAAGGAAGGAAGGAATGGAGGGAGGGAGGAAGGGAGGGAGGGAGGGAGGGAGGAAGGAAGGAAGGAAGGAAGGAAGGAAGGAAGGAAGGAAGGAAGGAAGGAAGGAAGGAAGGAAGGAAGGAAGGAAGGAAGGAAGGAAGGAAGGAAGGAAGGAAGGAACATAAGAGAAGCCATGTTAGATCAGGCCAATGGCCCATCCAGTCCAACACTCTGTGTCACACAGTGGCAAAAAAATTATATATATATATATATATATATATATATATATATATATATATATATATATATATATATATATACATACATACACACACACACACACACACTGTGGCTAATAGCCACTGATGGACCTCTGCTCCATATTTTTATCTAACCCCCTCTTGAAGGTGGCTATGCTTGTGGCCGCCACCACCTCCTGTGGCAGTGAATTCCACATGTTAATCACTCTTTGGGTGAAGAAGTACTTCCTTTTATCCGTTTTAACCTGACTGTTCAGCAATTTCATCGAATGCCCACGAGTTCTTGTATTGTGAGAAAGGGAGAAAAGTACTTCTTTCTCTACTTTCTCCATCCCATGCATTATCTTGTAAACCTCTATCATGTCACCCCGCAGGTTGACGTTTCTCCAAGCTAAAGAGTCCCAAGAGTTTCAACCTTTCTTCATAGGAAAAGTGTTCCAGCCCTTTAGGAAGGAAGGAAGGAAGGAAGGAAGGAAGGAAGGAAGGAAGGAAGGAAGGAAGGAAGGAAAGAGAGAGAGAGAGAGAGAGAAAGAAAGAAAGAAAGAAAGAAAGAAAGAAAGAAAGAAAGAAAGAAAGAAAGAAAGAAAGAAAGAAAGAAAGAAAGAAAGAAAGAGGGAGGGCAGGTATGAAAGTTGGTATACCCTCCAACATTCGCGTAAGACTAGCAAAGGGAGAACTGTGCCAACTTTAGTGCAAATTGTCAGCTTTCTTTCTTCAAATGCTGGGGTGAGGGTGGGAAGGGGACGCAGCTAAGGTCAGTTGCTATTTCTTGGGAGCTCCCACATGGCCGGTAGCCGGATGCTGGATTAGATGGACCTTGGTCCAATCCAGCAAGGTAATTCTATGCATTTAAAAGGCTTTAAAAAAATTTGATTATTAACTTGCTCAGCGGATACGACTGAATGTCACCCTGGTGGCCGTTGGAGACATTTCTGAGCAGCGTCGGCTGCAGATTGAGCTGCCCTTCCTCCTCGGAGATCTCCGAAGGACAAGCCTGCCAACGGCTCCTGGAGTAATTAAGAAGTCAGTAAATGTATATGTAACTCATTTAGAGCCTCCCAGTTGGACTGTACTTGTTAATTGATAAACAGGCATGCAAGAGAAGCAACTTTGAGGTCTTCTGGTTAAGGAACCTGGGACTCGGGAGACCACAGTTGGGTAGTTGCGGTGGCTGCCATATCGCTACCAGTGCCTTTCGACGAGTCACCTCGTCTGTAGGTACCACAGGCAGGAGGAAAAGAGCTCCTTACCTCAGCAGAGCACTCAGAGGGAAACTTTCTTGGAGGACTAATTGCCACAGACACTTTTGTTTCGGTTTTGAGATTCCAGACTTTTCAAGAGTAGGTAGAGAAAGAAGTCCTTTTCTCCCTTTCTCACGATACGAGAACGCGTGGACATTCAATGAAATTGCTGAGCAGTCGGGTTAGAATGGATAAAAGGAAGTACTTCTTCACCAAAGAGTGATTAACAATGTCAAGCATCGATATTTCTCAATAATCAACCTTTCTTATGTTCTTATGTGACACAGAATGTTGGACTGGGTGGGCCGCTGGCCTGATCCAACATGGCTTCATTATGTTCTTATGTGACACAGAGTGTTGGACCGGGTGGGCCATTGGCCTGATCCAACATGTTCTTATGTGACACAGAGTGCTGGACTGGATGGGCCATTGGCCTGATCCAACATGGCTCCTCTTATGTGACACAGAGTGTTGGACTGGATGGGCCATTGGCCTGATCCAACAGGGCTCCTCTTATGTTCTTATGTGACACAGAGTGTTGGACTGGAGGCGCCATTCGCCTGATCCAACAGGGCTTCTCTTATGTTCTTATGTGACACAAAGTGTTGGACTGGATGGGCCATTGGCCTGATCCAACAGGGCTCCTCTTATGTTCTTATGTGACACAGAGTGTTGGACTGGAGGCGCCATTCGCCTGATCCAACAGGGCTTCTCTTATGTTCTTATGTGACACAAAGTGTTGGACTGGATGGGCCATTGGCCTGATCCAACAGGGCTCCTCTTATGTTCTTATGTGACACAGAGTGTTGGACTGGAGGCGCCATTCGCCTGATCCAACAGGGCTTCTCTTATGTTCTTATGTGACACAAAGTGTTGGACTGGATGGGCCATTGGCCTGATCCAACATGGCTCCTCTTATGTTCTTATGTGACACAGAGTGTTGGACTGGAGGCGCCATTCGCCTGATCCAACAGGGCTTCTCTTATGTTCTTATGTGACACAAAGTGTTGGACTGGAGGGGCCATTGGCCTGATCCAACATGGCTCCTCTTATGTTCTTATGTGACACAGAGTGTTGGACTGGAGGGGCCATTGGCCTGATCCAACATGGCTCTTCTTATGTTCTTATGTGACACAGAGTGTTGGACTGGAGGGGCCGTTGGCCTGATCCAACAGGGCTTCTCTTATGTTCTTATTTTCATGGGTCTATCAATGGGCACTTTCACATGGCGACTGTTTTCAAGTGCATTTTCCTGTTCTTACACAGTGAAAATCCAGTTGCAAAGTGTGTTATTTAGTGTGTGTGAACATACCCAATAACTGCTATCCATGGTGACTAAATTGAACCTCCATGTTCAGAGGTACTAATCGTCTGAATCCCAGAGCAAGGAGGGAACAACAGGAGAAAGCCTTGGCCACTGTGCCCTGTTGTTGGACCTCTAGAGGAACTCGTTGGCCACCGTGTGGACAGGATGCTAGACCAGATGGACCCTCACTGGATTCATCCAGCAGAGCTGTTCTGCTGTTCGTATGGAGCCCTTGGCTTCTGTACCCTGTTGGCCCTCCAGAGGAATTGGTTGGCCATTGTGTGAGCCAGGATGCTGGACTAGATGGACCATTGGCCTGATCCAGCAAGGCTCTTCCTGTGTTCTTAGCAGGGGAAGGCCTTAGCCTCTATGCCCTGTTGTTGGGCTTCCAGATGCCTTTGTGGTCCATCTAGTCCAGGGTTGTCAAACTCATTTGTTATGAGGGCCGGATCTGACATAAATGAGACCTTGTTGGGCCAGGTGATGTTGGACCGGGCCGTGTGTGTTCCTATTTAAGATTAGGTAGCAGAGATATAAACTTTATAAAAGACACAGACAAACACTATTAAACTAACTATTAAACTAAAACATGCTTAAAACATTAGCTCAGGGGAGGGATGGTGGCTTAGTGGTAGAGCATCTGCTTGGTAAGCAGAAGGTCCCAGGTTCGATCCCCGGCATCTCCAAAAAAGGGTCCAGGCAAATAGCTTGAGACCCTGGAGAGCCATGAATGGGGCTGTGACTCAGTGGTAGAGCATCCGCTTGGTAAGCAGAAGGTCCCAGGTTCAATCCCCGGCATCTCCAACTAAAAAGGTCCAGGCAAATAGGTGTGAAAAACCTCAGCTTGAGACCCTGGAGAGCCGCTGCCAGTCTGAGAAGACAGTACTGACTGTGATGGACCAAAGGTCTGATTCAGTATAAGGCAGCTTCATATGTTCATATGTTAGGGGAGGGATGGTGGCTCAGTGGCAGAGCATCTGCTTGGTAAGCAGAAGGTCCCAGGTTCAATCCCCGGCATCTCCAACTATAAAGGTCCAGGCAAATAGGTGTGAAAAACCTCAGCTTGAGACCCTGGAGAGCCTCTGCCAGTCTGAGTAGACAGTACTGACTTGATGGACCAAGGGTCTGATTCAGTATAAGGCAGCTTCATACGTTCATATGTTCACTCGTTGGACTTAAAGGTGCTTTCTTTGTGTTTCTCCCATGGGATCCAGGGGACTGGGCAAAGGAAGCTCTGGCTCTTTCCTTCCTTCCCCAGGGCACCAGGATGGGGAGAAGCCTCAGCCAATAGAAGGAAGAGAGGCTTGGCTCAGTAGCTCTGTTGTGTGATTGAGAGAGCCTGGCAAAGCAAGCTCTGCCTTCCCCTTTCCTCCCCAAAGGAGCCTCAGCCAATTGTAGCCAAGCCACTGGTGACATCTCCTGGGCCTTCTTCCCTCTTCTGATAAGTCCCCAACATCTCCCCCAGCAGTTGTCAGGAAGGACTTGACAACCCTTAGTTAGGCCCGAGGAAAGCCAGGTTGTAATATCTGTTCCCTACAAAACCCGCTAGGTGGCCTTTGGCCAGTCATTTTTCTGTCAACCTAACCTACTTTAAAAGGCTGCTGAAGCATGAACTGGAGGAAATGCCGTGAGGATAATCAGGCCTTTTTTTGCGTCTTAACAATTTATTAATAACATATGCTTACAATAATTAATTGTCTCTTTTCTATACTAACCCATATGATATTTCAACCCCCTGTCCCTCCCATATTTGACTTCCTCGAAGTTATAAATTTAAATTCAATTATAAAGGTACCACTAACCAATCAAAGTTCAATACGTTTCTTTTCTCATTAATACTAAAAAATTGTCCAATGTCTTTTTACATTCCACTCTTTCTCCATATATCCTTTAAATTTCTTCTACTCCTTTTTGAATATATCTAAATCATAGTCTCTTAAAGTTTTAATTTGTCCATCTTGCTCCACGATAAAACTTTCACAATCCAATCCCATTTCTCTGGTATTTTTCCCTGTTTCCACAGCTGCGCATACAATGTCCTAGCAGCTGAGAGCAAATACCAAATTAAAGTCCTGTCTTCCTTTGGAAATTTTTCTAATTGTAATCCAAGCAAAAGAGTCTCTGCAGTTTTCTTAAAGTCATAAACCCAACATTTTGGAGATTTCTTGTTGTATCATCTTCCGAAACTCTTTCGCTTTTTCACAAGTCCACCACATATGAAAGAAAGAACCTTCGTGGATAATCAGGCCTTTTTTTGAACAGGAACGCACAGGAATGAAATTCCGGCTGGCTTGGCACCAGGGTGCGTGGCCTAATATGCAAATGAGTCCCTGCTGGTTTTTCCTTGCTAGGAATTCCTGTGTGGAAATGGTGACATCCGGGGGTGTGGCCTAATAGGCAAATGAGTCCCCACTGTTTTTTTTCCTGCAAGAAAGCCCTGTGAGAAACAGTGGTGACATCATGGTGTGTGGCCTAATATGCAAATGAGTCCCCTCTGGGTTTTTTTCTGCAAGAAAGCCCTGCATGAAACAATGGTGACATCAGGGGGTGTGGCCTAATACGCACATGAGTTCCTGCTAGGTTTTGTCTACCCCAAAAGCCCTGTGTGAGACAATGGTGACATCAGGGGTGCATGGCCTAATATGCAAATGAGTCCCTGCTGCCCCTTTTCTACCCCAAAAGCCCTATGTGAAATGATGGTGACATCAGGGGGTGTGTGACTTAATATGCAAACGAGTTCCTGCTGGGCTTTTTTCTACCAAAAAAAAAAAGCCCTGAAATGATAAGTGAGAAACGGGACTAAATCAGTCTTTCGCTGCGAGATACAAGGTACGAAGGGTGACAACGAGAATATTCTGTGCCGCTCAAGAGATTTCTCCCTAGAGGGGGAAATAATATACTCAAAACATATTCATTCCCAAGTCCTCTTTTGCATAGGACGCATTTGGCACTTTAATAGTACATTTGAATTAGCATAGAGAGAGCCTCATGTCTTCATTAGTTATGCTGATTAATGACAGACTTCTGACACAGCAGACTGGTTTCTTTGGGAGACTTTACAAGTATCTTGAAAGGGGAGGGGTGGAACCTCTTTCTGGGTTTACTGCTTAAGATTTTTGGCCCATTCACTGCAACACTGGGAAACAGGATCGAGTTCATTCGTGTTGCGGTATTCCACCTTACTACGTACGGGCGTTGGAGTTGGACCACAAAGACAGCAGACAGGATGTGAGTGGACTCATTTGAAATCTGGCACCAGAAGAGAGTTTTGCAGGTACCGTGGACTGCCCTAAGACAAAGAAAGGGGCTGTCAATCAAATCAAGCCAGAAGTCTCCCTAGAAACGAAACCAGCCAAACTGCGGCTTGGGAGCGACATGTTGCTCTTTCGCACATATTGGGTGGCTCTTGAAGCCTTCATAACCCTGCCGGCCAGCATTTCTATCTTTAACTCATTTCTCCAATCCAAGCCAGTCAGCAGCTTGGAGAATGCATTTAAAGCTAAAGTTGCTTTCTTTCCATCTCTCTCTCTCTCCCTTCCACCATCTATTTCCCTCCCTCCCTCCCTCCCTCCCTCCCTCCCTCCCTCCCTCCCTTCCTTCCTTCCTTCCTTCCTTCCTTCCTTCCTTCCTCCCTCCCTCCCACCCTTCCTCCCTCCCTCCTTTCCTTCCTTTCTTTCCTTCCTTCCTTCCTTCCTTCCTTCCTTCCTTCCTGCCTCCCTCCCTTCCTGCCTCCCTCCCTCCCTCCTTCCCCTTCCTTCCCCCTCCCTCCCTCCCTCCCTCCCTCCCTTCCTTCCTTCCTTCCTTCCTTCCTCCCTCCCTCCTTTCCTTCCTTCCTTCCTCCCTCCCTCCTTTCCTTCCTTCCTTCCTTTCTTCCTTCCTCCCTCCCTCCCTCCCTCCCTTCCTTCCTTCCTTCCTTCCTTCCTTCCTTCCTTGCCTTGCCGTTCTCAAACATCTGATGAAATTGCTGAGCAGCCAGGTTAAAATGGATAAAAGGAAGTACTTCTTCACTCAAAGGGTGATTAACATGTGGAATTCACTGCCACAGGAGGTGGTGGCAGCCAATTCTATGAGCCCCAAAAGAAGGTGCCCCTATCCTTCGTTATTTCCTATGGAAGGAAGGAATTGAAAAGGTGTGCCGTCCCTTTAAGTGTGATGGCCAGAACTCCCTTTGGAGTTCAATTATGCTTGTCACAGCCTTGATCTTGGCTCCACCCCTAATGTCTCCTGGCTCCACCCCCAAAGTATCCTGGCTCCACCCCCAAAGTCCCCAGATATTTCTTGAATTGGACTTGGCAACCCTAGGCCATATGGATATTTATGACATCATTCGCGGGCCATAAAAAAAATTATCATCTGAAAAAAACAGTGCTCCACCGAGGGAGCATTATTCAAGCCAGCAAAATTAATGCAAATAATTGTTTTTCTATTTGAAGCCATGTGGGGAGAGCCTAATCTGGCACACACACACACACACACAGCCCGCCGCCCTAGGGCTTTTTTGTAGAAAAAGCCAAGCAGAAATTCAGCAGCATATTAGACCACTTTCCCTAATATTAGCATATTAGGTCACACACTCATTAGCATATTAGGCCACACCCTCTGTGATAATCAACTGCAAACTGAACTGTGACAGTAACTTTTCCCAGGCCCTGCAGCAAGTCTGGCCGGCCGGCCAGCCAGGCCCCAGGGAGGCTGCCAGCACAGTGCATCTGGGCCCTGTGATCCCTGCCTGGCCCTGGGAGGTTGCTGCACAGCAACAGCTGGGCCCCACGAGCCTCGGTGGCCAGCCAGGCCCCAGAGAGGCTGCCACATGGCTCGGTTCGGTCCAGCAATCCCCGAGGGCCACACCAAGTGACCTTGAGGGCCGCATACGGCCCTCAGGATGCAGGTTCCCCACCCCTGGCTTAGGGGAACCTTATCAACTCTCAGGTGCTATAATATCAAACAACAAGAAGAAGATCATATATGTATACCCCTTCTCTCTGAATCAGTCAATGTGGCTTACAATCACTTTTTATCTTCTTCCCCGACAACAGACGCCCTGTGAAGTAGATGGGGCTGAGAGAGCTCTTACAGCAGCTGCCCTTTCAAGGACAGCTCTGCAAGAGCTATAGGTGACCCAAGGCTATCCCAGCAGCTGCAACTGGAGGAGTGCCTCTGTCTGGGGCAGTGATGCTCTATATTCTTGGTGCTTGGGTGGAGCACTGCGGGAGTGCTTCAAGCATCCTGGCCCCACTGGTGGACCTCCTGATGGCACCTGGGTTTTTTTTTTGGCCACTGTGTGACACAGAGTGCTGGACTGGATGGGCCATTGGTCTGATCTAACATGGCTTCTCTTATGTTCTTATGTGACAAAGAGTGTTGGACTGGATGGCCATTGGCCTGATCCAACATGGCTTCTCTTCTGTTCTTATGTGACAACGAGTGTTGGACTGGATGGGTCATTGGCCTGATCCAACAGGGCTTCTCTTATGCTCTTATGTGACACAGAGTGTTGGACTGGAGGGGCCATTGGCCTGATCCAACAGGGCTTCTCTTCTGTTCATATGTGACACAGAGTGTTGGACTGGATGGGCCACTGGCCTGATCCAACATGGCTTCTCTTCTGTTCTTATGTGACACAAAGTGTTGGACTGGATGGGCCATTGGCCTGATCCAACATGATCCAATATTCTTATGAGCGGGGAATCAAATCCAGTTCTCCTGTATAAGAGTCCGCATACTTAACCACTACACCAAACTGGTTCGCAGACTTGCCTGGTCTTCTTACGTGGGAACACCTGTTAAAATCGGAAGCCCCTTTTTTAATTCTCAAGTGAAGCTGCAGGATTGTAACATTCCGGAATCCAGCTTTCTCTCTCTACGCATTCGACCTTGGAAGACTTTGTTCAAGGTCACCCGTGCAGTCAGCCCGACTAGTTGCTGAAGGATTCGGCACTCCCGCCTTCCGTTCTCAACTTGGCCAATTCTGATTCCATCAAGTTGCTTCAATTTGAGTTACCATTAACATTTGTTTTTGTCAACCGATATCAAGAAATGTCTAGAAAATCAATCTTTAATAAGTTACAGTAATGTTTTCAATTTCCTGTCATCTGCCTTAACGTACATGTGTACTCTGTCATTTCTCATCACTTTCTAAATCCATCTTGTTATCAGCTTGGTATAACTTAATGTACAGCCAACTCCTTCCTGGGTGACCTTAAATCATACGCTACCCGGGAGGCTTCTTGCAAGAGTCGCTCTTTCTTTGCTGTGAAGGTGACAGAGATAACGGAAAAGGGAGCGTGCGAGCGGATCCAAACTTCGCAAGGGAGTTCTGCACTTGGCCAAACTTGACAGAACAAAATATTCAGATCCAACGGCTACAACAGAGCGGCCATCTTTTTTTAACTGTTTAGATTATAAATAGTCACATAGCTGAGGAAATGAGCTTCGGTGTAGCGGCTAAGAGCGGTAGATTCTGTTCTGGAGAACCAGGTTTGATTCCCCATTCTTCCACTTGCAACCAGCTGGGCCTGTCACGAATTCTCTCAGAGCTGTTCTCTCAAGAGCAGCTCTCGGAGAGCTCTCTCAGCCCCACCTACCTCACAGGGTGTCTGCTGTGGGGAGGGGAAAGGAAGGCAATTGAAAGCAAGGCTTTTTTTGGTAGTAGGAACTCCTTTGCATATTAGGCCACACACCCCTGATGTAGCCAACCGTCCAAGAGCTTACGAGGCTCTTAGTACAGGGCCCAGAATTCCCTCTAAGCTGAGTTAGTGTGAGCTAGCTCACACATTTTTTGCCTCCAGCTCACACATTTTTGTCTTAGCTCAAGAAGGATGACCCCAGAGCAAAATAATTTACGCGATAGCTCACAACCGCAATGCCAGTAGCTCACAAAGTAGAACTTTTCCTCACAAGACTCTGCAGCTTAGAGGGAACATTGACAGGGCCTACTGTAAGCTCTTGGAGGATCGGCTACATCAGGGGTGCATGGCCTAATATGCAAAGGAGTTCCTGGTAGGGTTTTTTTTTTTGGTAGCAGGAAGTTCTTTGCATATTAGGCCACACGCCCCTGATGTAGCAATCCTCTTGGAGCTTACAGGGCTCTTCTTACAGGGCCTACTGTAAGCTCCAGGAGGATTGGCTACATCAGGGGTGTGTGGCCTAATAGGCAAAGGAGGTCCTGCTAGAATTCCTTACAGGGCTCTTCTCACAGGGCCTACTGTAAGCTCCAGGAGGATTGGCTACATCAGGAGGGTGTGGCCTAATAGGCAAAGGAGGTCCTGCTAGAATTCCTTACAGGGCTCTTCTCACAGGGCCTGCTGTAAGCTCCAGGAGGATTGGCTACATCAAGGGTGTGTGGCCTAATAGGCAAAGGAGGTCCTGCTAGAATTCCTTACAGGGCTCTTCTCACAGGGCCTACTGTAAGCTCCAGGAGGATTGGCTACATCAGGGGTGTGTGGCCTAATAGGCAAAGGGGGGTCCTGCTAGAATTCCTTACAGGGCTCTTCTCACAGGGCCTGCTGTAAGCTCCAGGAGAATTGGCTACATCAAGGGGGTGTGGCCTAATAGGCAAAGGGGGGTCCTGCTAGAATTCCTTACAGGGCTCTTCTCACAGGGCCTGCTGTAAGCTCCAGGAGGATTGGCTACATCAGGGGTGTGTGGCCTAATAGGCAAAGGAGGTCCTGCTAGAATTCCTTACAGGGCTCTTCTCACAGGGCCTACTGTAAGCTCCAGGAGGATTGGCTACATCAGGGGTGTGTGGCCTAATAGGCAAAGGAGGTCCTGCTAGAATTCCTTACAGGGCTCTTCTCACAGGGCCTACTGTAAGCTCCAGGAGGATTGGCTACATCAGGAGGGTGTGGCCTAATAGGCAAAGGAGGTCCTGCTAGAATTCCTTACAGGGCTCTTCTCACAGGGCCTACTGTAAGCTCCAGGAGGATTGGCTACATCAGGGGTGTGTGGCCTAATAGGCAAAGGGGGGTCCTGCTAGAATTCCTTACAGGGCTCTTCTCACAGGGCCTGCTGTAAGCTCCAGGAGAATTGGCTACAGCAAGGGGGTGTGGCCTAATAGGCAAAGGGGGGTCCTGCTAGAATTCCTTACAGGGCTCTTCTCACAGGGCCTGCTGTAAGCTCCAGGAGGATTGGCTACATCAGGGGTGTGTGGCCTAATAGGCAAAGGAGGTCCTGCTAGAATTCCTTACAGGGCTCTTCTCACAGGGCCTACTGTAAGCTCCAGGAGGATTGGCTACATCAGGGGTGTGTGGCCTAATAGGCAAAGGAGGTCCTGCTAGAATTCCTTACAGGGCTCTTCTCACAGGGCCTACTGTAAGCTCCAGGAGGATTGGCTACATCAGGGGTGTGTGGCCTAATAGGCAAAGGGGGGTCCTGCTAGAATTCCTTACAGGGCTCTTCTCACAGGGCCTGCTGTAAGCTCCAGGAGAATTGGCTACATCAAGGGGGTGTGGCTAATAGGCAAAGGAGGTCCTGCTAGAATTCCTTACAGGGCTCTTCTCACAGGGCCTACTGTAAGCTCCAGGAGGATTGGCTACATCAGGGGTGTGTTGCCTAATAGGCAAAGGGGGGTCCTGCTAGAATTCCTTACAGGGCTCTTCTCACAGGGCCTACTGTAAGCTCCAGGAGGATTGGCTACATCAGGGGTGTGTGGCCTAATAGGCAAAGGGGGGTCCTGCTAGAATTCCTTACAGGGCTCTTCTCACAGGGCCTGCTGTAAGCTCCAGGAGAATTGGCTACATCAAGGGGGTGTGGCTAATAGGCAAAGGAGGTCCTGCTAGAATTCCTTACAGGGCTCTTCTCACAGGGCCTGCTGTAAGCTCCAGGAGGACTGGCTACATCAGGGGAGTGTGGCCTAATAGGCAAAGGAGGTCCTGCTAGAATTCCTTACAGGGCTCTTCTCACAGGGCCTACTGTAAGCTCCAGGAGGATTGGCTACATCAGGGGTGTGTGGCCTAATATGCAAAGGAGGTCCTGCTAGAATTCCGTACAGGGCTCTTCGTACAGGGCCCACTGTAAGCTTCAGGAGGACTGGCTACATCAGGGGTGTGTGGCCTAATAGGCAAAGGAGGTCCTGCTAGAATTCCGTACAGGGCTCTTCGTACAGGGCCCACTGTAAGCTCCAGGAGGATTGGCTACATCAGGGGTGTGTGGCCTAATAGGCAAAGGAGGTCCTGCTAGAATTCCTTACAGGGCTCTTCTCACAGGGCCTACTGTGAGCTCCAGGAGGATTGGCTACATCAGGGGTGTGTGGCCTAATATGCAAAGGAGGTCCTACTAGAATTCCTTACAGGGCTCTTCTCACAGGGCCTGCTGTAAGCTCCAGGAGGATTGGCTACATCAGGGGTGTGTGGCCTGATATGCAAAGGACTTCCTGCTACAAAAAGAGCCCAGATTGGAAGCCAGTCTGAGACTCCTTCGGGTTGTGAAGAGTGGAGTATTAAAAAACTCTCTTCCCCCTCCCCACCCCCCCAAAAAGCTCCATTGAAATAAAAGTTGTTAGTCGTTAAGGTACCACTAGATGTTTGCTTTTATTACAAATAGACCAACTCCTATCAGGCCCCAGAGCAACTGGGTGTCATCTGATTCAGCCCCCAGGATGCATGTTTGACACTCCTGCTGTAGACCAACAGACTCCAGCTGTTTTAGCTAGAACTGTGTCTTAATTTGTGAGCCTGTTTGGTTTAGTAGTTAGTGTAGTGTGCGGACTCTTATCTGGGAGAACCGGGTTTGATTCCCCACTCCTCCGCTTGCACCTGCTGGAATGGCCTTGGGTCAGCCATAGCTCTCTTATCTGGGAGAACCGGGTTTGAGTCCCCACTCCTCCACTTGCACCTGCTGGAATGGCCTTGGGTCAGCCATAACTCTCTTATCTGGGAGAACCGGGTTTGAGTCCCCACTCCTCCGCTTGCACCTGCTGGAATGGCCTTGGGTCAGCCGGAGCTCTCTTATCTGGGAGAACCGGGTTTGAGTCCCCACTCCTCCGCTTGTACCTGCTGGAATGGCCTTGGGTCAGCCATAGCTCTCTTATCTGGGAGAACCGGGTTTGAGTCCCCACTCCTCCACTTGCACCTGCTGGAATGGCCCTGGGTCAGCCATAGCTCTCTTATCTGGGAGAACCAGGTTTGAGTCCCCACTCCTCCACTTGCACCTGCTGGAATGGCCTTGAGTCAGCCAGAGCGCTCTTATCTGGGAGAACCGGGTTTGATTCCCCACTCCTCTGCTTGCACCTGCTGGAATGGCCTTGGGTTAGCCAGAGCTCTCTTATCTGGGAGAACCGGGTTTGATTCCCCACTCCTCCGCTTGCACCTGCTGGAATGGCCTTGAGTCAGCCAGAGCTCTCTTATCTGGGAGAACCGGGTTTGATTCCCCATTCCTCCACTTGCAACCTGCTAGAATGGCCTTGGGTCAGCCAGAGCTCTCTTATCTGGAAGAACCGGCCTTGATTCCCCACTCCTCCCCTTGCACCTGCTGGAATGGCCTTGAGTCAGCCAGAGCTCTCTGATCTGGAGAACTGGCCTTGATCCCCACTCCTCCACTTGCACCTGCTGGAATGGCCTTGGATCAGCCACAGCTCTGGCAGAGGTTGTCCTTGAAAGGGCAGCTTTTGGGAAAACCCTCTCAGCTCCACCCATCTCACAGGGTTTCTGTTGTGGGGGGAGAAGATATAGGAGATTGTAAGTCGCTCTGAGTCTCTGATACAGAAAGAAGGGCAGGGTATAAATCTGCAATTCTTCTTCTTTTTCTTGTGTACTGATGAGTGGTGGACCTAATTTGAAAAACCAGATTTGATTCCTCATTCCTGAAGAAAGCTGGGTGACCTTGAGTGACCTGAAGCCAGCTGGGTGACCTCGCGGTTCTCTCAGATCTCTCTCAGGTCTACCTACCTCAAAAGGTTGCCTCTTGTAGGGAGAGGAAGGGAAAGGTGATTGTAAGCCATTTTTGAGACTCTTCAGAAATAAATGAGGTGTAAAAACCAACTAGTCTTCTTCTAACCGCTCCGGCTCTTTGAGTTCGAGACAGATTTTACAGTTCTGAGGCCAGGTAGTTTCTACCAGCTGTTTTCTTGGAACAGCCTCTTCTCTGTTCTCCCTTTGATATTCAACCTCCATCAAGATTTCTTCAGCCTCCTGCTGGGTCTCTATTTCTCAGCCATCTTTATCTTCAGCCTGGATCCTTGTTCCCTGGGATTTACCTTTTTTTCTTAAAACACACGAACAACCTTCCTGGATTGGATCAATGGTCCATCTAGCTTGGCATCCAATTTCACGTAGAAGCCAACCAGTTACCTTGGAGGGTTAATAAACAGGGCATGTTGCCTCCTAGCATTTTTGCAGAGAGGCTCACTGCCTCTGCATATGGAAGTTCTCTCTACTCACCATTGATGGACCCCTCCTCCATTAAACAGTCTACTCCTATCTTAAAGGACCCAGGATTTATCTATAGACATAAAACTGGTTTCATATCGGCAAATTGTTATGTATGGACATATATGGACATATGAAGCTGCCTTCTATTGAATCAGACCTGGGTCCATCAAAGTCAGTATTGTCTACTCAGACTGGCAGTGGCTCTCCAGCTGAGGTTTTTCACGCCTACTTGCCTGGACCCTTTTTTGGAGATGCCAGGGATTGAACCTGGGACCTTCTACTTACCCAAGCAGATGCTCTTACCACTGAGCCACCCATCCCTCCCCTAACACTTACAAGGCTCTCCAGGGTCTCCAGCTGAGGTTTTTCACGCCTACTTGCCCGGACCCTTCTTAGTTGAGATGCCAGGGATTGAACCTGGGACCTTACCAAGCAGATGCTCTACCACTGAGCCACCCATCCCTCCCTAACACTTACAAGGTTCTCCAGGGTCTCCAGCTGAGGTTTTTCACGCCTACTTGCTGGGACCCTTTTTAGTTGGAGATGCCGGGGATTGAACCTGGGACCTTCTGCTTACCCAGAAGATGCTCTACCACTGAGCCACAGCTCCATTCATGGCTCTCCAGGGTCTCAAGCTGAGGTTTTTCACGCCTATTTGCCCGGACCCTTTTTAGTTGGAGATGCCGGGGATTGAACCTGGGACCTTCTGCTTACCCAGAAGATGCTCTACCACTGAGCCACAGCTCCATTCATGGCTCTCCAGGGTCTCAAGCTGAGGTTTTTCACGCCTATTTGCCCGGACCCTTTTTAGTTGGAGATGCCGGGGATTGAACCTGGGACCTTCTGCTTACCAAGCAGATGCTCTACCACTGACCCACTGTCCTTCCCCAAGTGGACTTTGGGTATGCCTGCCGGGCTCATTGGAGCCATACGGACTGAGCTTGGGGACTTGGAAACAAAGGGCTGCAGGATCCAAATCTCTTGCAGCCCTAGGCCAATCACAAGCTCCCACCGGTTTGAATGATCCAATGATGTGCTAGTGCGGGAATCCAGAGATGTATATAAGTTGGGTTGGTAGGCCCTATCCCCAGCCTTGTAATGTAGCCCTAACCTATATAATGTCTATTAAAGAGCTTGTTATCACTAAACTGGCAACTCCTACATGCATAGAACCCACTATATTATACAAATCCAAGCATCCTGATTGGTTGGGAGTAGGTGGGACTGTCTCTAGGGCTGCAGTTTCTCTTGACCAGTAAATGCTATGCTGAGGTTGGGCAGGTGCAGAAAATCTATCCTACTCGTCTCTGGGTGTCACTTCAAGGTTTGTTGACCTATTGGGAAAATTGCAAGGTGTATTCACCGACATGGTCTCTTTGTTGCCACTTATCAGTTTTACTTTCTGCTTCTTCTTGAATTTTGCCAGGAGAAGAGCCCCGTGGCGCAGAGTGTTAAAGCTGCAGTACTGCAGGTCCTAAGCTCTGCTCACGACCCGAGTTCGATCCCCGGCGGAAGCTGGGTTTTCAGGTAGCCGGCTCGAGGCTGACTCAGCCTTCCATCCTTCTGAGGTCGGTAAAATGAGGACCCAGCTTGCTGGGGGGAAAGCGTAGATGACTGGGGAAGACAATGGCAAGCCGCCCCTTAAAAAGTCTGCCGTGAAAACATTGTGAAAGCAACGTCACCCCAGGTTGGAAACAACTGATACTTGCACAGGGGACCTTTGCTTTCCATTTTGCTTCTCCACCTTTGCTATCAGTCCTCAATCTCCCTTAACCTTTTGTGCGAGTTTAAAGTATTGTCAAGTCACAGCTGACTTAAGAACGTGAGAGAAGCCATCTTGGATCAGTCCAATGGTCCATCTAGTTTAACCCTCTGGGTCATACAGTGGCCCAGGCCCAGGTGCTATCAGGAGATCCACCAACAGGGCCAGAAGCCTTCCCACTATTGCTTCCCCCCCCAAGCACCAGAACACAGAACATCACTACCCCCATGTGTTCCATCTATACCTTGTAGTTAATAGCCACTGATGGACCTCTGCTCTTGAGAACATAAGAGAAAGCCATGTTGGATCAGGGCTATGGCCTATCCAGTCCAACACTCTGTGTCACACAGTGGGCCAAAAACACCAGGTGCCATTTGGAGGTCCACCAGCAGGGCCAGAACTCCAGAAGCCCTTCCACCCTTGGCCCCCAAGCACCGAGAATACAGAACATCACTGCCCCAGACATCAGAACGAAAGAGAAGCCATGTTGGATCAGGCCAATGGCCCATCCAGTCCAACATTCTGTGTCACACAGTGGCCCAAAAATACCAGGTGCCATCAGGAGGCCCATCAGTGGGGACAGGACACTAGAAGCCATCCCACTGTGTCCCCCAAGTACCAAGAATACAGAACATCACTGCCTCTGAGTGTTATAGAGGAAAAACAAGGTATATAGTTAATAGCCACTGATGGACCACTGTTCCAAATGTTATCAAGTCCGCTCTTGAAACTACCCGTGCTTGTAGCTGCCACCACTTTCTGTGACAGTGAACTCCATGTGTTAATAACTCTTTGAATAAAGAAGTGCTTCCTACGATCTGTTCTAAGCGAATTAATCTCATTGAGGGCTGATGACCTTCTTGTATTATGAGAAAGAGGGGTGGACGTACTTCTTTTTCTTATATCTTCTCTATCCCATGCATAATTTTGTAAACCTCTATAGAAAAGCCCCTGTGGCACAGAGTGGTAAAGCTGCAGTACTGCAGTCAGAGCCCTCTGCACACGACCTGAGTTTGATCCCAGCGGAAGCTGGGTCAGGTAGCCGGCTCAAGGTTGACTCAACCTTCCATCCTTCCGAGGTCGGTCAAATGAGTACCCAGCTTGCTGGGAGGAAAGTGTAGATGACTGGGGAAGGCAATGGCAAACCACCTCGTAAAAAGTCTGCCGTGAAAATGTGAAAGCAACGTCACCCCAGAGTCGGAAACGACTGGTGCTTGCACAGGGGACTACCTTGTATATGTCTGTGTGTTTGTCACAGAGTGGTAAAGCTGCAGTACTGCAGTCCTAAGCTCTGCTCACAACCTGAGTTCAATCCCCGGTGGAAGCTGGGTTTTCAGGTAGCTTGCTCGAGGTTGACTCAGCCTTCCATCCTTCCGAGGCTGGTAAAATGAGTACCCAGCTTGCTGGGGGAAAGTGTAGATGACTGGGGAAGGCAACGGCAAGCCAAGAAGTCTGCCAAGAAGATGTCGTGAACTGACGTCACCCCATGGGTTGGTAACGGCTCAGTGCTTGCACAGGGGACTACCTTTACCTTTTCCTTTTTATCATGCTCACATACAGCGGTTGTAACTTGACGGGACATTCCACCAACACTGAAGTCAACTGTAAGAATGGGACACGGTAGCTGCCATTTTTCAGCTTCTCTCTGGTTTTCTGATTACTCCACATTCTTCCCCTCCATTCTGCCTTGCTGTTTGGGAACTTAAAGAAAAAAAAAACAACCCGCTTTAAATAGTAATTGCTAGAGCGTGTGAAAAGCCTCTCTCCCCAGATGTGTTAAAGTCTTAGGTCAGCCTTTTAGAAGACATAAAACTCTCGAGGCTCAGATTTAATGTGGACTTGGGAAATGGAAGTCTCCAGTAATGTGGAAACTCAGGCGGGGTGGTTCATCTCTGTACCCGAGATGCTGAAAAGACAAGCCGCTCCCACATAGAGCTCTTCATTCAATTCATTACCGCTTGGTACTTAGAGATAGCAGGAGGAATCTGTCTGTTTCTTGGTGTAGCTTTAATTGCCTCCCAAATTTAGAACGCATCTTTCCAATAGAGGTGAATGTGGCTTCCAGGTTTGATTTCCCACTCCTCCACTTACAGCTGCTGGAATGGCCTTGGGTCAGCCATAGCTCTCATAGGAGTTGTCCTTGAAAGGGCAGCTGCTGTGAGGGCCCTCTCAGCCCCACCCACCTTACAGGACATTTGTTGCATGGGAGGAAGATCAGGAAGATTGTGAGCCACTCTGAGACTCTGAGTGGTGAGCAGAATATAAATCCAATGTCATTTGTCTTCTTCTTCTTCTTCTTCTTCTTCTTCTTCTTCTTCTTCTTCTTCTTCTTCTTCTTCTTCTTCTTCTTCTTCTTCTTCTTCTTCTTCTTCTTCTTCTTCTTCTTCTTCTTCTTCTTCTTCTTCTTCTTCTTCTTCTTCCCATTACCCCAGACTGACAAGCCGCTCCCACGTAGATCTCTTCATTCAATTCATTACCCGCTTGATACTTAGAGATAGCAGGAGGAATCTGTCTGTTTCTTGGTGTAGCTTTAATTGCCTCCCATATTTAAAATGCATATTTCCGATAGAGCTGAATGGCTTCCAGCACACTCCGCCATGTTGTGCAGGAAATATATATATAATGTTTATGAGCTTCCATGTAAGTCATTTAAGAGGCTGGGGCGATATCTGGGGCGATATCCAGCTTGATGCAGTGGTTAAGTGTGTGGACTCCTGTCTGGGAGAACCGGGTTTGATTTCTCACTCCTCCACTTACAGCTGCTGGATTGGCCTTGGGTCAGCCATAGCTTTCACAAGAGTTGTCCTTGAAAGGGCAGCTTCTGGGAGAGCTCTCTCAGCCCCACCCACCTCACCGGGTGTCTGCTGTGGGGGGAGAAGATAAAAGAGATTGTAAAATGCTCTGAATCTCTGTAGTTTGGTGTAGTGGTTAAGTGTGTGGACTCTTATCTGGAGAACTGGGTTTGATTCCCTACTCCTCCACTTGCACCTGCTGGAATGGCCTTGGATCAGCCATAGCTCTCACAGAGGTTGTCCTTGAAAGGACAGCTGCTGTAAGAGCCCTCTCAGCCCCACCTACATCACAAGGTGTCTCTTGTGGGGGAGGAAGGTAAAGGAGATTGTGAGCCACTCTGAGACTGAGATTTGGAGTGGAGGGCGGGACATAAATCCAATATCTTCATCTTCGTATCAGCTCAATTCTGCAAAACAGACGTTGGGTTTGAAATAAACCGAGTGTCAAGTTTC
Source organism: Heteronotia binoei (assembly GCF_032191835.1). Lineage (NCBI taxonomy): Eukaryota > Metazoa > Chordata > Lepidosauria > Squamata > Gekkonidae > Heteronotia > Heteronotia binoei. The sequence continues at coordinate 175,573,295 of NC_083226.1, forward strand.
TTTTTCTCCCCCTTGCAAAATTTGGAGTCGTTCTTCAAATGTTAACTAATCTAATGGGTTTTCGTATAGAATGGCGATTACATTTAATGCGCTGTTCGAGATATTGTAGCGTCTCATATTTTGCTTCGCAAGCAATCCACCACGAGGCATATTTCTTCTTCTTCTTCTTCTTTTTTTTTTAAAAAGACTCCCACCAAATTTCTTTCATACAGCCTGATTAAAATCCAATTAATTACAAACACAATTAAACCTTTCTGCAGGAGCTTGCTGAGGACGGTTGACGGAAGTGGGTTTGTCAATCAGAGATCCAGCAGGGAGTACTAATTGGAAAGCGGCAGAAACTTTCAGCCAATACGGACATAAAAGGGAAGAAAGGAAATCGTTCGGCCCCTTCATGTAATATGCACGTTTATTAGGAAATAGTTTCCTTCTTTGATTCCTTTGCTTATCATTTGATCGATACGGCTTTCTTCCGGTGGCACCTTTCCTGACGAAGACCTCCCAGGGCACCCCGTGATAGTAAATATGCGTACAATAAAAAGGCAATTAAGAAAGAAATCAAGGGAAATGAAACATTAATGCATCATCCAAGGTTATTGTAAAATCATTGCAATCTGATGGCAGTTTATGTGGCATTTTTTTTTTTCGGGAAAAATGTATTCACGGCCACATGGAAGTCTCACAATGTCGATAGTCGTTCAGCTTTCTCCCTTTCTCTCCGAAGAGTAACCCGGAGAATTTTCTGCAGGTGTCTAATTTGTGTTCTCCTTCGGCACACACTTGGTCAACTTTGCTTTCAAGCTTTCTGCATTGTTACCTAGTGTTGTAGAGCTAGTTTGGTGTAGTGGTTAAGCGTGTGGACTCTTATCCGGGAGAACCAGGTTTAGTTCCCCACTCCTCCACTTCCAGCTTCTGGAATGGCCTCGGGTCAGCCATAGCTTTTGTAGGAGTTGGACTTTGAAAGGGCAACTGCTGTAAGAGATCTCTCAGCCCCACCTACCTCACAAGGTGTCTGTTGTGTGTGGGGGGGGGGAGGTAAAGGAGATTGTGAATGCTCTGAGACTCTGAGATTCAGAGTTCTCTCGGCTTGGCTTCGCGAACGAAGATTTAAGAAGGGTGCAATAGTCCACGTTTGCTGCAGGCTCGCTGGTGGCTGACAAGACCAATGTGGGACAGGCAGGTCCGGCCACAGCGGCTGCAGGGAAAAGTCTGATTTAGGGTTGGTCCTGTAGCAGTGCGATTCTTCCTCAATCTCCTTTTGTCCTCAAGACCAGCTATGCGTGTGTTCTCAAAGGAAGAGACAGCCTGGTGGATGGTGTGCCTCCATGCTTTGCGATCTGAGGCTAGGTCAGACCACTGGTGATGGTTGATGTGACAGGTGCTAAGGGATTTCTTCAAGGAGTCCTTGTACCTCTTCTTTGGTGCCCCTCTATTTCGATGGCCGGTGGAGAGTTCGCCATACAGGGCAATCTTGGGAAGGCGGTGGTTTTCCATCCTAGAAATATGCCCTGCCCAGCGCAGCTGCGTCTTCAACAGCAGTGCTCGATGCTGGTAACCTCTGCCCGCTTGAGGACTTCAGTGTTGGTCACAAAGTCACTCCAGTGGATGTTGAGGATGGTGCGAAGGCAGCGCTGATGAAAGCGCTCAAGGAGTCGCAGGTGATGACGGTAAATAAAACCCACGATTCGGAGCCATAGATGAGGGTTGTCATCACAACCGCTTTGTAAACATTGATCTTTGTGCCTTTTTTCAGATGCTTGTTGCTCCACACTCTTTTGTGCAGTCGGCCAAATGCACGGTTTGCCTTTGCCAGCCTGTTGTCAATCTCCTTGTCGATCTTGGCATCTGAGGAGATGATGCACCCCAGGTAGCTGAACTGCTGGACTGTCTTCAGAACTGATTCACCCACAGTGATGCAGGGAGGGTGATAATCTTCCTGGGGTGCAGGCTGGTGGAGAACTTCTGTCTTCTTCAGACTAACTTCTAGGCCGAATAGCTTGGCAGCCTCTGCAAAGCAGGACGTCATATGCTGCAGAGCTGATACCGAGTGGGAGACGAGTGCAGCATCATCAGCAAACAGTAGCTCTCGGATGAGTTTTTCCATTGTCTTGGAGTGTGCCTTTAGTCGCCTCAGGTTGAACAGGCTGCCATCGGTGCGATAGCGGATGTAGACACCCATCGTCCTCATCTAGATCTACTGCGGCTCTTTGAAGCATCATGCTAAAGAAGATCGTAAAGAGAGTGGCGCGAGAACGCAGCCTTGCTTTACACCTGTGCCTATTGGGAAGGGCTCCGAGAGGTCGTTGCAGTGTCTGACTTGGCCTCGCTGGTCTTCGTGTAGCTGGATGATCATGCTGAGGAACCTTGGGGGACATCCTAAACGTTCCAAGATTTGCCACAGGCCTTTCCTGCTAACGGTATCGAAAGCTTTGGTAAGGTCGACAAAAGTCACATACAGACCCTTGTTCTGTTCCCTGCATTTCTCTTGGAGCTGCCTGAGAACAAATACCATGTCGGTGGTGCTCCTGTTAGCTCTGAAGCCGCACTGGCTCTCTGGGAGGAGTTCTTCTGCAATGGTGGGCACCAGTCTGTTCAGGAGTATTCTGGCAAGGATTTTGCCTGCGATGGAGAGCAGGGTTATCCCCCGGTAGTTTGTATAGGGTGATGATGATTGCATCGCGAAAGTCCTGTGGTAATTTGCCTTGTTCCCAGCAGGTGACAAGTACTTTGTGAAGTGAGCTATGTAGTACTGTGCCCCCATGCTTCCAGATCTCTGGTGGAATTCCATCAACTCCTGCTGCCTTGCCACTTTTCAGTTGCTTGATGGCTTTAACAGTCTCTTCTAGGGTGGGGATCTCATCCAACTCTGTTTTCACCGGTTGAAGTGGGGTGAGGTGGATTGCTGAATCTTGAACTACGCGGTTGGCACTGAAGAGAACCTGAAAATACTCTGACCACCGGTTCAGTATGGATGCCTTGTCTGTGAGGAGCACTTGGCCGTCTGCACTATGCAAGGGACTCTGAGCCTGATATGATGGACCATATACTGCCTTCAGGGCTTCGTAGAACCCTCTTAAATCACAAGTGTCTGCACACAGCTGGGTTCTCTCTGCAAGCTTGGTCCACCACTCGTTCTGAATGTCTCGAAGCTTGCGCTGGAGGTTGCTACATGCAGCGCGAAAGGTTGCTTTTTTCCCAGGACAGGAGGGCTGAGCAAGATGTGCTTGGTAGGCAGATCTCTTTTTTGCCAGTAATTCTTGGATCTCTTGATTGTTCTCATCAAACCAGTCCTTGTTCTTCCTTGTGGAGAACCCGAGGACTTCTTCAGAGATCTGCAGGACGGTAGTTTTTAGGTGTTCCCAGAGTGCTTCTGGAGAAGGGTCTGTGGGGCAACTGAGGTCCTCAATTCTTGACTGGAGTTTTGCCTGGGAGTATAGGGTGGGATATAAATCCAATATCATCTTCTTCTTCCCACTTCTCCTTCCCCAATCTATTTGCCTGCCTTCCTGTCTCGCAGTTCTCAAACATCTGACACTTATTCTATGTGGCGCCTATGTTAAGCACATTTGGCCACCCCAGCAATAGATCCTTCCAGTCTGGGTTGGTCAAACACTTGCTTGTTTCCCCTGTCTAGTTAGGATTGCAGTGACTGGCAACGAAAGGGAGGGCTGTGGATCGAGACAGGGTTGCCCACGATGTCAGCTGCAGTTTCACATCACTTCCAGTTTAAAAAAAAAGTCGAATAGGTGGCTCTAGGAATTGTCAAAATCTCGATGGTTTACCATAGAGTTTCTGGCAGTTTCTAGAGTTACCCTATATCACTTCCTTTTTTAAAAAAAAGACGTGATGTGATGCTGCAGTTGGCAAAATATTTTTTTTCCTTCCATGGGAGTAGGGGAGAGGGGTTTCTGCACCCCAACTGGGGGCTTACCAGCCCTCATTCTTGTCTCCTTGAACCCAGGATAACGTGCATGAACAGTGAAGAAGAAGAAGATATTGGATTTATATCCCGCCCTCCACTCTGAAGAGTCTCAGAGCGGCTCACAATCTCCTTACCCTTCCTCCCCCACAACAGACACCCTGTGAGGTAGATGAAGATAGTGGATTTATATCCCGCCCTCCACTCCGAAGAGTCTCAGAGTAGCTCACAATCTCCTTTACCTTCCTCCCCCACAACAGACACCCTGTGAGGTAGATGAAGATATTGGATTTATATCCCACCCTCCACTCCGAAGAGTCTCAGAGCGGCTCACAATCGCCTTTACCTTCCTCCCCCACAACAGACACCCTGTGAGGTAGATGAAGATATTGGATTTATATCCCGCCCTCCACTCCAAAGAGTCTCAAAGCGGCTCACAATCTCCTTTACCTTCCTCCCCCACAACAGACACCCTGTGAGGTAGATGAAGATATTGGATTTATATCCCACCCTCCACTCCGAAGAGTCTCAGAGTGGCTCACAATCGCCTTTACCTTCCTCCCCCACAACAGACACCCTGTAAGGTAGATGAAGATATTGGATTTATATCCTGCCCTCCACTCCGAAGAGTCTCAGAGCGGCTCACAATCTCCTTTACCTTCCTCCCCCACAGCAGACACCCTGTGAGGTGGATGGAGCTGGAGAGGGCTCTCACAGCAGTTGCCCTTTCAAGGACAACTCCTAGGAGAGCTATGGCTGACCCAAGGCCATTCCAGCAGCTGCAAGTGGAGGAGTGGGGAATCAAACCTGGTTCTCCTAGATAAGAGTCCTCACACTTCACCACTACACCAGACTGGCTCTCCAAATGGGAGAATTTTCCAGGCTGCAAATTCACCAGTCAAAACACTACATTCCAATTAAGTGATTGATTGAGGAAGAGAAACAAGTGGCAGGCAAGCTATAAGAAAATAAAAACATTTCAAGCTATCTTGTCCGTGCATTTGAAAATCGAGACAGGTTCTAACCTTCAGCGATGTTCACAGGTCTGAGAGAGACAGCTTCTCATTCCTGGTAGAAATGTCTGACAGCTGATGGATTTTCTATGGGCAGAAAAGTCATTTTTCAATCTTGTGAGCTGGGGGAAAGGGGGAGATGAGGGAGGGGGTGCTCACCTAGTAGACTTCTAAGGAGTGGGGACCTGTTCTGCCCTGCAATATAAAAAGATCTAATGGGAAAATGTTTTTCCCCCCTGCCTGGCACCAGACACATATTTAGGGGTGAATCTCATGGAAATTGGGGGTTCCTCTTTGGTGCCGCACACATGAAGATGATTTTTTTTGCAGCAGATACTCCTTTGCATATTAGACCACACACCCTTTATGGAGCCAATCCTCCAAGAGCTTTCGGGGATCTTAATACAGGGCCTACTGTAAGCTCCAGGAGGATTGGCGATATCGGGATGGGGGTGGCCTAATATGCAAAGGAGGTCCTGCTACAAAAAAAAAAAGCGCCCTGGTTTCTGAAAAGGTAGTTAGCAGAACAAAAACAGAGGAAAAGACAAAGAGCTTCATCTATTTACCCATTTCTTTGGGCTGGATGTCCTGAGTGATCAGCATGAACACACGCATGGCGTACCTGACAGTTAGTCTGGTTTCTGACACTGTTTAAACCAGGAGATCCGAATTTGGTGCCCACCGACATCTTTTCTGGGGCCTGCCAAGTTTTTAGGAGACGTTTGGAGCCTAGGGTTGCCAAGTGCCATCCTCCTGTTGACGGCGGGATTTGAGGCATCCCGAGGGTGGGCGGGAATACTGGGGATGGGGTCTCCTCCTCTCCTCCTCCTTCCTCTTCTTTGTTCTTCTTTCTCTTTGAATTTTTGTATTTATGTGTATGCGCACCTGGAAGTCAGGGTGACATCTGGCGATGGACCCCTACTGGGGGCCTGGAGGCTATTTGGAGAGGTGGCTGAAGAAAGCCTGCCCCCGTTCTCCCAACTGCTGGCATTCCAAGAAGATTGCCCACCCAACGACTTGCCAGAGTCAACCCTGCATATTTCCCAATATCTGATGAGACTGGGCTTGCTCAGTGAGGGCTACTTGGGGAGGGACGGTGGCTCAGTGGTAGAGCATCTGCTTGGGAAGCAGAAGGTTCCAGGTTCGATCCCTGGCATCTCCCCATCCCACCCCCCCCCCAAAAAAAAGGGTCCAGGCAAGTAGGTGTGAAAATCCTCAGCTTGAGACCCTGGAGAGCCGCTGCCAGTCTGAGTAGACAATACTGACTTTGATGGACCAAGGGTCTGATTCAGTATAAGGCAGCTTCATATGTTCATATGCTCATGTACTACATCTTGCTTCTTGACCATCTCTCATTGGTAGGAGCCAAGGCAGTGGTTATGGATGCTAGTATCTCCTTCTGAGGAGTCACACACCTCAAATTTTGGGGGAAATTCCAGATTGTAGCACAGCACTCTGGCAAATTAAGCATTCAGCCCGTTAGGATTGCCAGCCGCTAGGCTGGGTCTGGAGATCTCCCAGAATTAGAACCAATCTCCAGATCCCTTGGAGATCAGTTCCCCTGGAGAAAATGGCTGCTTCAGAGGGTGGACTTGAGGGTATTATATCCCCGTAAGGTCACTCCTCTCCCCAAACTGCCCACCCCAGGGTCTACCCCTAAAATCTCCAGGTATTTCCAAACCCAGTGGTGGCAACCCTACCCTAGGTCTATGTCTACAACAGCCCATGTCAGGATTGGAACCTAGGCCTCCCTTGACAAGGCCCCAAACTCTGTTCTACTGAACTTTAGCAGGCTCTTTCCCAGAGCCACCCCCAATATTTTTTAAATTTAGTAAAGGTGATAACCAGGGATCATTTCGTAGAAAAAGAGGTGCCAGAGCTTATTAGCATAACTCATCTGCATAACTCATTTGCATATGCCACATGCCCCTGGGATGGGTACTAAATTAGATCAGCTCAGTATCTACCTTAAAATGCTTGGAGCCAGTTTGGCATAGTGGTTAAGTGTGCAGACTCTTATCTGGGAGAACCGGGTTTGATTCCCCACTCCTCCACTTGCAGCTGCTGGAATGGCCTTGGGTCAGCCATAGCTCTGGCAGAGGTTGTCCTTGAAAGGGCAGCTGCTGTGAGAGTTCTCTCAGCCCCACCTACCTCACAGGGTGTCTGTTGTGGGGGAAGAAGATAAAGGAGATTGTGAGCCGCTCTGAGTGGAGGGTGGGATATAAATCCAATATCTTCACCTACCTCACAGGGTGTCTGTTGTGGGGGAAGAAGGCAAAGGAGATTGTGAGCCGCTCTGAGACTCTGAGCGGAGGGCGGGATATAAATCCAATATCTTCATCTACCTCACAGGGTGTCTGTTGTGGGGGAAGAAGGCAAAGGAGATTGTGAGCCGCTCTGAGACTCTGAGTGGAGGGCGGGATATAAATCCAATATCTTCTTCTTCTTGAATTATAATGGTAATAAGAAAAAAATCACTTCCATCATACTTGTTAAAAGACTTTCTCCTTTGTGCCCACAGTGGCATGATGAAGATTTCCATCTGTCTGCTTTATATGTTTTGGTTTAGAAAGTTTGTCAAATCTTAGAGTTCAGCAAAATTCTCTCGAGGGGGGGGGGGGGGGGGACAATGGAACCCAGAAGCAAGTTTTTGTTGTTGTCGGGAGAGGGGGGATAAGAAAGAAAGAGCACAATAAAATTTAGAGGTTCCAGATCTCCACTCCTGTGAGCTCCTGCCCAAAACGAGGCCTGGTGATAACAGGAGGATCCTCCACATTGCGGCTGTCACATCCTGACCTGGTGTGCTTCCCTCTCGATCCCGTTGAAATAACGGGAATGTCGTTTTCAGTCGCCGCCGGTGAGTAATTCTGCCGCGAGCCAAAAGGACATGACTGAGAAGGGTGTAATAATTACAGACTCATGTCAAAATCCTCCCGCGTATTTCCTTCCAGGAGTATGATCTCGGAGAGTTTCTGCAAGGCCGCATTCAAGTAATTACTGTCACTTCATGCTTATCTGCAGCCTCTCTAGCTAGGTAGTTTCTCCCCCCCCTCCCTTTTCACCGCCACTCCTTCCTAAATATACTGACTCGACAAAAGGAGCCATTTGTCAAGATGGCACTCCAACACCTTTTCTGCCTCCCCCTTCCTCGTCTGAAATTATGTGAGAGATTATGTCCCAGGCTGGGACGATATGTACCGTATCGTCTAAATAATAGAACCAGCAATGATCAATGACAAATGGCCATTAGCTGCGGCCAATTCAGCCGTGTCGTTGAGTGCCGATTTTGGACATCTTTATTTCAGACATGCAAAATGGCCACAGACTGTTTTTGTTTTGTTTGTTTTTTTTTCTTTCCCCGCAGTGGCAGGTAGATTACGTCATTGCTTGGCTTGATGTCAGGATTCGTCGACACGGAAAAGTGTGATTCTGGACCATATATCCCATGGCAGAATAGTAAGCAGAGGTTTCTATGGTTTAATGGATGGAGACCTTACTCAAATCAAAGACAGAAAAGGTTGTCAAAACATGAAAGCTACCAAATGCATGTTCCCACGGCTAGGACGGATAAAAGGAAGTACTTCATCACCCAAAGGGTGATTAACTTGTGGAATTCACTGCCGCAGGAAGTGGTGGCAGCTGCAAGCATAGACAGCTTCAAGAGGGGGTTGGATAAACATCTGGAGCAGAGGTCCATCAGTGGCTATTAGCCACTGTCAAGCATGCGGTTTCAATGACGAGTTAGGTTTGATACAAAACTATGTTTATTGATAGACCGATACTTTCAGTGTAACAGATTCTTGAGAGTAATGCTAAAGATACATTAATACAATACTTTTAAGGCATACTTCAAAAGGATTCCAAAAGGTGGGGACGAGGGATACGCTCTCACACATAAACTATCATAAATGTCTACATTCTCATGGCGTTATCAGGAGTCCGTCCTTGCTTTCCCCAGATGTGTTGCATTCCCTGAGAGGAATTTATGGGAAGGTACTGATTACTCTTTCTCAAGTTAGTTTAGTTTCTCTCTACTTCTACTTTGCAAGCAATAAAGTAAGAAGGGGGAGGGGGGAAAGAATAACAGAGTTAACAGACCTTGGTCCTCCATGACATTTCACAGGCCAGCTTTATGGAGGACCCTAAAACAATCAATTACCAGTAGAATTCTACCATGCTTGACAGCCACAGTGTCACGAGCTGGGGCCAGGCCAGGCGAAGTCCAGGGGCAGTCCAAGGTCTGTAACCGGTGAGCAAGAGTGTCCAAGGTGCCAAAGCCAAATCGTTGTCCAGGTATCGTAGGTCAGAGGTTCAGAAGCCGTAGTCAGGGGGTCCAGAAGTCAAGCCAAGGTCAGGAGGTCCAAAGTCAAAAGCCGAAGTGGATGCTAGGACGTCAGGTAGATGACTAGTTGCTTCCACAAAGCCTCCTCCCAAAGCCTACAGCTATATAGCCCTCTGCTGGCTGTTGCCCATTTGGGCTAATTGCTGGCTCAGAGAGGCAGCCAGGATCCTGTTGCAACTCAAGCATCCTTGCTCTTAGAAGGGCCAGAATCCTCTCAAAACTCAGGGCTCAGGGAGCGTCTTGCTTGTGAGCGTGCCGCCCTCCTCCGATCCCTGAGGTCCTGACGGAGGCGGTCACGCACACGCGCCACCCGAGAGGGCGAGGCAGGGGGGCTGGGATCTTCTCCAGCAGGAGGCAGGGGCACTGGTGCAGGTGGCAGGGGCACAGTTTCTGCTGCAGGCTCAACTTCCTCTACAGGGTCCCCAGCACCCATGACACTATCCCCCCCCCCAGGGCCCCCCTCCGTCGAGGGGCCTGGGAGGTCGGGGTGGTCGTTGTGGAACCGTTGCACCAAGTCTGGGGCATGAAGATTGTCCACGGGCTCCCAAGACCGGTCTTCTGGGCCGTATCCCTCCCAGTCCACAAGGTACTGGAGGCCTCCACGATGGTACCGGGAGTCCAGGATCTGGCGCACCTCGTATTCTTCTTCATCATCCACCAACACTGGTGGTGGTGGCGGTGGAGAAGGAGGCCGAGCTGGGTCAGGGCGTGCAGCTGGAACAAGGAGGGAGCGATGGAACACGGGGTGAATGCGGAGGTGGGGTGGCAACTGGAGCCTGAAGGCGACGGGGTTTATTTGTTCTAAGACAGTGTAGGGTCCAATGAACCGCGCATCCAGCTTGTGAGACCGACCAGGCCGGCGCAGGTAGCGAGTTGAGAGCCACACCTGATCCCCCGGCTGGATTGGGGGGCCTTCCTGCCTCTTCCGGTCCGCAGCTAGTTTATAGGCTTCCTTGGCCCGCTGTAGCTGCTCTCGGAGCAAGTCTTGGCTGGTGCGGAGTTCTTGCAGGTAGGCCTCAACGGCGGGGACATTCGTGGGTGGCAGGATCGCCGGGAAGAACCGAGGGTGGTACCCGTAGGTTGCAGCAAACGGGGTCATTTGGGTGGAGGAATGGACCGCGTTGTTGTATGCAAATTCCGCTAGAGGCAACAGAGTGGTCCAGTCGTCCTGCTGGTAGCAGGTGTAACAGCGGAGATATTGCTCTAGCGTGGCATTGGTGCGCTCTGTCTGACCATCTGTCTGTGGGTGGTAAGCTGAGGACAGGTGCACTCGAGTCCCCAGGCTGGAATGGAGGGCTTGCCAGAACCGAGAGGAGAACTGGGGGCCCCGGTCTGAGATCAGGTGGGCTGGGAGTCCGTGCAGACGAAAGATGTGTTGCAGGTAGAGCTGGGCTGTCTCCTGAGCTGTGGGAAGTTTCGGGCACGGAATGAAGTGGGCCATCTTGGTAAATAGGTCGACGACCACCAAGATGCACGTCTGACCCTTGGATCGTGGAAGTTCCGTGATGAAGTCCATCGAGATGGTATCCCAGGGTCCTGAGGGTGTGGGCAAGGGCTGTAACAACCCCGAGGGTTTGGCTGGGACGTCTTTGGCCCGTCGGCAGACGTCACAGGAGCTGACATAACGGGCAACATCGGAGCGAACTCGTGGCCACCAGAATTCCCGTGTCAGCAAGTGGGTGGTCTTATGTTGACCAAAGTGCCCAGCGGGTAACGCGTCGTGGGTCATGCGTAGTACTTCTGCCCGCAAGGGCCCGGGCGGCACATAGAGGCGTTCGTGGTGTAGCAAGAGGCCGCCTCGAGTCGTGAACTCACCTGTTGAGCCATCTTGGAGTGCCTGGAGGTGTTGCTGGACCCAGGGATCATTGGCCTGGCTAGCACGAATGTCCTCCACGAGTGCTGGTGAAGTGGAGGTGGCTGCAAACACTGAGGGTGGCAGGATGGGAGCAGCAGGCACGGTCTCAGTCGAAGCAGGAGCGTATTCCGATTTCCGCGAGAGCGCATCGGCTTTCCGGTTCTGGGTATGGGGGATGTAGGTGATCTTGAAGTCAAAGCGGGAGAAGAATAGGGACCACCGGATCTGGCGCTGGTTGAGACGGCGGGTGGTCTGGAGATGCTCCAAGTTCCGGTGGTCGGTGAGCACTTGGACAGGGTGGCGAGCCCCTTCAAGGTAATGTCTCCAAACCTCAAAAGCCACCTTGATCGCGAGCAACTCCCTCTCCCAGATGGTGTAGTTCCTCTCTGCCGCAGTGAGCTGGCGTGAGTAATAGGCGCAGGGCTGGAGTGGCTGGGACGGCTCCTCGCGCTGGGACAGCACTGCTCCCAGGGCCACGTTGGAGGCATCAGCTTCCACCGTAAAGGGAAGCTGGGGGTCGGGGTATCTCAGGAGTGGCCCGGTGGCGAAGCGGGTCTTCAGGGTGGAGAAAGCGTTATCGGCCTCTGGGGACCAGTGGAAAGGTTCTTTGGGGCGGAGTAGTTGAGTCAGGGGTGTTGTCAGAGATGCATAGGCTGGGATGAATTGCCGATAGTAGTTGGCAAAACCAAGGAACCGCTGCAGGTCTTTGCGATTCTGAGGGGCCTGCCAGGTCAGGACCGCTTCCACCTTTTTCGGGTCCATGAGGATTCCCTGTGGTGACACAATGTGACCAAGGAACTCGACGGAGCGCAGGTCAAAGTCGCACTTCTCCAGCTTGGCGTAGAGGCCATGGGCTCGTAGGCGCTGTAGGACCTGGCGGACGTGCTCGGCATGCTGGGCAGGATTGCGGGAGTAAATTAGAATGTCATCCAGGTATATGATCGCGAAGCGGTCGAGCAGGTCCCGGAATACATCATTCATGAACCTCTGGAAGACAGCGGGGGCGTTGGTCAATCCGAAGGGCATCACCAGGTGCTCGTACTGCCCGTATCGGGTCCCAAACGCGGTCTTCCATTCGTCTCCGGGCCGTATGCGCACCAAATTGTACGCTCCGCGGAGGTCCAGCTTGGTGTAGATTTGGGCCCCCTTTAAACGATCCAAGAGTTCAGGGATCAGTGGTAGAGGGTACCGGTCGCGGATGGTGATCTTGTTCAGGGCCCGGTAGTCATTGCACAGCCGGAGCTCCCCGCTTTTCTTCTTCACGAAGAGGACTGGAGCAGACAGGGGAGAAGTTGAGGGTCGGATGAATCCGCGCTTCAGGTTCTTGTCCAGGTAGTCTCGCAAAGCTGCCAACTCAGGCTCCGACATTGGGTACAGACGCCCCACCGGGAGTGGTGCCCCAGGTACCAAATCAATGGCACAGTCATAGGGTCGGTGAGGGGGAAGCTGATCTGCTCCTGTCTCTTCAAAGACATCGGCGAAATCTGCATACTTCTGAGGGAGCTGAGGACCACCACTCGGGATGCCGGCTGCTAGAGTGGTGGGAGGAGTCAGATGGGGGCATGGGTCTCGGAAGCGTAGTTCTTGCTGAGCCCAGTCCACGATGGGGTTGTGCAGCTTCAGCCAGGAAAGGCCTAGAATCAGCGGGAAGCGAGGCATGCGGGCGACATCAAACTGCAGCTGTTCTTGGTGCTGCTGGACGTGGAAGGTGATGGGACAGGTCTCCTGGGTGACGGGGCCAGAACGGAGGAGGCGCCCGTCAATAGCCTCCACCAGCGTCGGAATCTCTTTTGGCTGCACTGGGATCTGGTGCTGCTTTACAAAGGCGGCATCTACGAAACAGTGGGCCGCTCCCGAGTCCAGCATGGCATACACGAACAGCCAGCGTCCATCGGGCAGATGGAGTTTGACTGGTAGCAGGAACGGGCCCGGGGTATCAGCCTGTTGTTCGGAGGACCCAGCTAGTCGCCCCAGGCTGGAGGGTCCACTTACGCCTGGGGCTGGCCTTTTGGCGGCGGTGGCAATGTAGGTCTGGGTATTCGATGTTTAGCAGGGCAGCCAGAGGCGTAGTGGCCTGCCGTGCCGCAGTAGAGGCACAGGTTCTGCGTGCGGCGTCTGGCCTTTTCTTCTGGAGCCAGGCGGGGTCGAGCAGCTCCAAGCTGCATAGGCTCACCCTCGTCTCTGGTACTAGCTGGGGATGGGAGAGGAGCCAAGTGGCATGGCGCAGGGAGCTGGCGCCCTCGGGTCTTGGCTTGGCGGCGACTTTCCAGGCGGCCATCGATGCGGAGGCAGAGGGTGATAAGTTCCTGGAGCGTGGGGGGCCGCTCCACCCTGGCCAGTTCGTCCAGGACTTCCTCTGCCAACCCCTCGGTAAACTGGTCCATCTGAGCAGCCTCATTCCACGCCAAGTCTTGGGCCAGGAGCTTGAATTCGGTGGCATACTGAGCCACCGAGGACTGGCCTTGTTTCAGGGCCCTGATTTTCCGGTTGGCTGTGGCTGCTTGGACTGGGTTGGAGAAGGCAGCAGACAGGTGGGCCTCAAACCCCTGGTAATCAGTCAGTAGGGGAGAGGACCCAACCAGTAGGGGTGTGGCCCACTTGGCCGCCTGCCCCTTTAACAGACTAATGATAAAACACACCTTCGTCTTGTCATTGGGGAAGTCCCGTGCTCTTAGTTCAAAGTACAGCTGACACTGTGCCAGGAACGCAGGAAATTCTTCCACAGCACCCCCAAATCTGTCAGGTGGGGGAACTGGGCACTTGGCTGGAGCACTGGCTGCAGGCTGTTGCTGCAAGTGCACTACTGCCTGTGTCAGCTGCTGTACCTGGGCTTGGAGGGCAGCCAGTAGTCCTGCGGTTCCACTTGCTTCAGCATCCATCCTGTGGAATGGGTGTTTGTGTGGGTGGAAGCAATCTGTCACGAGCTGGGGCCAGGCCAGGCGAAGTCCAGGGGCAGTCCAAGGTCTGTAACCGGTGAGCAAGAGTGTCCAAGGTGCCAAAGCCAAATCGTTGTCCAGGTATCGTAGGTCAGAGGTTCAGAAGCCGTAGTCAGGGGGTCCAGAAGTCAAGCCAAGGTCAGGAGGTCCAAAGTCAAAAGCCGAAGTGGATGCTAGGACGTCAGGTAGATGACTAGTTGCTTCCACAAAGCCTCCTCCCAAAGCCTACAGCTATATAGCCCTCTGCTGGCTGTTGCCCATTTGGGCTAATTGCTGGCTCAGAGAGGCAGCCAGGATCCTGTTGCAACTCAAGCATCCTTGCTCTTAGAAGGGCCAGAATCCTCTCAAAACTCAGGGCTCAGGGAGCGTCTTGCTTGTGAGCGTGCCGCCCTCCTCCGATCCCTGAGGTCCTGACGGAGGCGGTCACGCACACGCGCCACCCGAGAGGGCGAGGCAGGGGGGCTGGGATCTTCTCCAGCAGGAGGCAGGGGCACTGGTGCAGGTGGCAGGGGCACAGTTTCTGCTGCAGGCTCAACTTCCTCTACAGGGTCCCCAGCACCCATGACACACAGTTTATTGTTGGAACTCTCTGTCTGGGGCAAGTGATGCTCTGTATACTGGTGTTTGGGAAGGGCAACAGTGTGAGGACTTCTAGTGTCTTGGACCTACTGATGGATCTACTGATGGCACCTGGGTTTTTTGGCTACTGTGTGGCACAGAGTGTTGGACTGGATGGGCCATTGGCCTGATCCAACATGGCTTCTCTTATGTTCTTATGTGACACAGAGTGTTGGACTGGATGGACCCTTGGCTTGATCCAACATGGCTTCTCTTATTGTAAAGTACTGGGGTCGACGCAGTAAGAGACCAGAGGTGGAGAGTGATTTCAGCAAGCTTTACTTCAGGAACACCAACACAGACTGAGCTCTATTCAAACCTCCCGCTCCTTTATACAATTTGTGGATGCCTTTGGGCTCTTTACCTGCTTCCTTTCCAAGTTACTTTTTTTTGCTAAATCCCCAGATGGGGGCTGGGGATCCCCTGGTTTGGAGGCCCTCCCCTCGCTTCAGGGTCATTATAAAGTGCGGGGGGGAGGGAAATGTCTGCTGGAACTCTATTATTCCCTATGAAGGCTTATTCCCATAGGAAATAATGGAAAATTGATCTGTGGGTATCTGAGGCTCTGGGGGGGGGGGGTGCTGAGGTCAAAACACCAAACTTTCAGCATATCATCTGATGCTTCTTCACAAAGTACCCTTCAAGTTTCAAAAAGATTGGACCAAGGAATCCAATTCTATGAGCTCCAAAAGAAGGTGCCCCTATCCTTCATTATTTCCATTTAAAAGGTGTGCGGTCCCTTTAAATGTGGTCGGAACTCCCTTTGGAGTTCCATTTTCTTGTCACACCCTTGCTCCTGGCTCCACCTCAATGTCATATGAACATATGAACATATGAAGCTGCCTTATACTGAATCAGACCTCTGGTCCATCAAAGACAGTATTGTCTTCTCAGACTGGCAGCGGCTCTCCAGGGTCTCAAGCTGAGGCTTTTTCACACCTATTTGCCTGGACCCTTTTTAGGAGATGCCAGGGATTGAACCTGGGACCTTCTGCTTCCCAAGCAGATGCTCTACCACTGAGCCACTGTCCCTCCCCATTTGGAGGCATAAGAGCCTAAAGATGCAGAAGGGGGAAAGGAGCTTCTGAAACCTGTTAGAAACTGATGGATAAAGTAACCGGCCAATCAACTCTCCCCTCCCGTCCTTCCTTCAGTTGCTCCATCCTGCTCTTGCCAGAACCACCAAGGATCTGCTCAGCTGAGGCTTACTGAGGCCTGCCCTGCAAGTGAGGCCCAGCTCCGCTCCTTCCTCCACCTTCACGTCTTGACGTGGAATGTCTCCTGGCTCCGCCCCTAAAGTCCCCAGATATTTCTTGAATTGGGACTGGCAACCCTGGACTATATGGATCTCATAAGATACATGCCATTTTTGTCATTCATTTCCACCCACCCACCAAGCAGTAACCCCTCGGTTTCCCTCCGTGTCATCCATTTTACGATTTGCATCAGCAAACGGAAGTGAAATCCCTTTGCTTCTAATGATAATTCAGGGTTACCTCCAAGTGTCCCCTCCCCCGCCCTTTTAAGTTTGAGACGGTTAATTACAAGGCACTCGAGATGCGTATGAGTTCTCCAGGTTTCCACCATTCATCAAATAGACGAAATGAAAATAATTAGCCGATAGTGACTTTCTGGCTTATTAACATCAGATCCGGCTCAAATCAACGGAGCTCTGGAAACCAAATATAGACCAGGAGCGAAAACACAAGACCACTTCCCACCCCTCTCTCAGCCCCCTCCCCCGTTTTTTGCCTCTAACTGCACAGTGACGGTTTCGTTCAAATGATCTGTCTGATTAAAGCACTCTGTACCAGTCCGAGCCCGTCAAATCGATATAGTCAAAATCCAGACAAACGGTGAAGTTTTTGTTGGTTTGGTTGTTATCTTTTTTTTCAGTGTGCAATTTGTTAACAGCAGAGCGAAATGAAATGTTCGAGACAGAAGATGCGCCCGCGTTCGTCTGAAGCACTGGGGCTAGTACATTATTCGATATGAAAAGCCGGTTCCTATTTCTTTGCTCTCTCCTTCCCTCCCTTCCTCTCTCCCTCTTTCCATTCTTCATTCCACCTCTCTTTCTTTCTTTTTAAAAAAAAAAATCGTCCGCATAATGGGATTGAAGAATAGCCAATTACTTGCTTTTATTTTACTGGCGCCAGACCATGTGCTCATTAGAACAAATGTTACTATTACCTCCTTTATTTTATGATTATTAAATTTGGATTTGATTGCCAATACTTTGGTTTTTACTGGAGGTGGAAAGGGGAGGGCTGACGATTACCTACCCCGGGGAGGGGAGGGGGAGATAGAAGAGACCGCAAAGGTTAGATGCGGTAGTAAGCTCTCATTCCCATCGTTTCTGACCAACTTGGGAGCCCAGAGAGACCAGAAGATCTTACCCTTCCCTGAAGCTACACCGCAGGGGTGAAAGGGCTTTATTAATTATTTATTTGCAGTACCTTTGCCCCCCTTTGGGGTCACGAGACCTGAAAAAAACAGCTCATAACCCACAGAAAGACTGCAATTCGGGGGGGGGGGGAGGGGGGATTTTAATCACACCATCCTAAAGCAAAGACTAAGTCAGCAAATGCAGGAATAAGATAACATAAAACTAGCAGCGTCAGGGAAATGCAGTAATGAGCATGCTGCCTTATACTGAAACAGAACCTTGGTTCATCGAGGTCAGTCTTGTCTACTCAGACTGGCCGCGGCTCTCCAGGGTCTCAGGTAGAGAACTTTCCCATCACCTACTGTCAGGTCCCTTCTAACTGGAGATGCCAGGGACCAGGGGTCGTCTTGTAGAAAAATAGGGGATGGAGCTCATTAGCATAACTCATTAGCATATGCCGCCCCCCCCCCAAGCCAACAGCAACCCAACGCAAGAAAGGAGAGCCCTGGGTGAGTGAGGCCTGCTTGGCCTGGCTAGAGATTCAGCCAGCTCAAGCAGGCCTTGCTCACCTGGGGCTCTCCTTGGCTGCCCCCCCCAAGTCAAAAGGCCAGCAAGCCATTCACTGCCCCAAATCAGAAGTGGAGAAAAGAAGTGGAGAAAGGGTGGCATGGGCTTCTCCAGGGGTTAACGAGGGCTGCTGGGGGCGTGGCAAAGCCCCTGGTGGCTGGCTGGCTGCCTCTTCTCCTAAGCCAGGGATTGTTATGCAGCTGCATCTACTATTCAATGGAAAAGGTAGGTGGGGGGGAGGAGGGGGAACCCTCGGAAAGGTTCAGGAGCTGCACTCCTGTGAGCTCCTGATGAATCTGAGGCCTGCCAGGGACTGAACTTGGGACCTTCTGCATGCCAAGCTGATGCACTGCCACTGAGTCATGGCCCCTATAGCACTACAGACAAGGCCTTTTTTTGTAACAGGAACTGCTTTGCATATTAGGTCACACACCCCTGATGTAGCCAGTCCTCCCAAGAGCTGTTGTAGATTTTCCGGGCTGTGTGGCCGTGGTCTTGGCATTGTGAGACCTGATGTTTTGCCAGCAACTGAGACTAGCATCCTCAGAGGTGTAACCAAGAAAACTGGAGTTCTCTCTTGGTCAAATTGAGAAGAAGTTGGTAGGCAGGTAATTTATATCTACTCAGGCAGGTTGGGTAGGGTTGAGTCATTAACTTGTGGGAGCTTCCTGGGCTGTGACATGCTAATGGAGGAGCTTACCTGAGGGGGTTCTTTTGTATATAGATTGGCTACTGAAACACAAAATGCCCTGCAGCTTACAACAGTAGTAAAGATAAGATTAGAATTAGAATTTCTCTCTTGCCTTGATCAAGCTGGTTATACTTTGTGTTGGAGTCAAACTTATTCTTTGCACTGTAACTTTTGCATCCAGACCCCGGCCAATTGCTTCCCATCTTCTGGCTCGGATATAAGAGCTCAGGAATCTCCATTCCTACTTGTATCTGATAGAGGGGGCTTTGCCTCTTGGACGATTTTACCTGGAGATTCTGTTGGTCTTTTAGGTGCTACTGGTAGGGTTGCTAGTCCCCGGTTCCAGCAGGGGATCCCATGGTTTGGGGGGCTTCTTCCCACCATGGACCAGCTGTTTGGGGGGTGGGGAACCCTCCCCTAAACAGGGAAGTCACCATGTGACATCCTCGATATACTGATGTCACTCAAAGGTGGATCAAGGACATTGCATGGGGACCCTCTGGTTTTGAGGCAAACTCTATGGTTAAATTGGGCTTAAACCCTAGACTTTGACCAAAAACCAGAGCATCCAATGTGTGACATCCCCAACATGCTGAAACTGACATCATCACATCTGGGATTTTGCACGTGGAATGTTCTGGTGTTTGGCCAAAGTTTAAGCCCAATTTAATCATAGAGTTTGCCCCAAAAGCAGAGTGTCCCCTTGCAACATCCATGATCCACTTCCAGGTGACGTTATTGCTTCGAGGACATTGCCCACCTCCAGAATGCCCCTCAAATTCCCCTAACAGACCAGCAAAAGCACCTAGAAAATCTAGCTACTGGCAGGGCTTTTTTTGTGGCAGGAACTCCTTTGCATATTAGGCCACACCCCTGATGTAGCCAATCTTCCAAGAGCTTACAGGGCTCTTGG
Source organism: Heteronotia binoei (assembly GCF_032191835.1). Lineage (NCBI taxonomy): Eukaryota > Metazoa > Chordata > Lepidosauria > Squamata > Gekkonidae > Heteronotia > Heteronotia binoei. The sequence continues at coordinate 175,592,535 of NC_083226.1, forward strand.
TACAGGGTTTTTTTGTGGCAGGAACTCCTTTGCATATTAGGCCACACCCCTGATGTAGCCAATCTTCCAAGAGCTTACAGGGCTCTTAGTACAGGGCCTACTATAAACTCCAGGGGGATTGGCTACATCATTGGGGTGTGGCCAAATATGCAAATGAGTTCCTGCCACACAAAAAAGCCCTGGCTACTGAACTCAAATCATGCAGCCAAACGAGACCTGGAAATTCTAATTCTGGGAGATCTCCAGTCCCTGGAGGTTCACACACTACAGTGGTCCCCAGGGATCAGTTTTGTGGAAAACAATTTTTCCACGGACTGGGGGTAGGGGGATAATTTTGAATGATACAATTGTGCACTTTATTTCTATTAGTTCAGTGTGGTGGTTAAGTGTGCAGACTCTTATCTGGGAGAACCGGTTTGATTCACCACTCCTAAACTTACATCTGCTGGGATGGCCTTGAGTCAGCCATAGCTCTCATACAGCTTGCCTTTGAAAGGGAGAACTCTCTCAGGGAGAACTCTCTCAGGGAGAACTCTCTCAGCCCCACCCACCTCACAAGGTGACTGTTGTGGGGGAGGAAGAGAAAGGAGATTGTGAGCTGCTCTGAGACTCTGAAATTCAGACTGGAGGGTAGGATATAAATCCAGTGTTGTCTTCTCCTTCTAGAATCATAGCGTTGGGAGGGACATCCAGGGTCATCTAGTCCAACCCCCTGCACAATGCAGGAAACTCACAAATTGTTGTTGTTCAGTCACACAGTCGAGTTCAACTTTTTGCAACCCCATGGACAAAGTCAAACCAGGCCCTCCTGTCTTCCACCATCCTCAGAAGTCTTCTCAAATTTGTGTTTGTTACATCAGTAACGCTGTCCAGCCATTTCATCTTTTGCCATCCCCTTCTTCTTTTGCCTTCTGTCTTTCCCAGAATCAGGATCTTCTCCAATGAGTGCTCCCTTCTCATTTGGTGGCCAAAGTATTGGAGCTTCAGCTTCAGCATCTGACCTTCCAGGGAACAGTCAGGGTTGATTTCCCTTAGGCTTAACTGATTGGATCTTCTTGCAGTCCAAGGGACTCTCAAGATTCTTCTTCAGCACCACATCTCAAAAGCATCTATTCTTCTGCGCTCGGCCTTCCTTATGGTCCAGCTCTCACAGCCATACATTACTACTGGGAATACCCTTGCTTTGACTACATGGACTTTAGTTGGCAGGGTGATGTCTCTACTTCGTTGTTGTTCAGTCGCAGAGTCAAGTCCGACTCTTTGCGACCCTGTGGACAAAGTCACGCCAGGCCCTCCTGTCTTCCACTATCCTCTGAAGTCTGCTCAAATTCATGTTTGTTACATCAGTAACACTGTTCAGCCATCTCATGTTTTGCCATCCCCTTCTTTTTTTGCCTTCTGTCTTTCCTAGCATCAGAATCTTCACCAGGGAGTGCTTCCTTCTCAAAGTATTTGAGCTTCAGCTTCAGCATGTGGTCAGGTACTCCCATCTCTTTAGGACTTGCCACAATTTGTTGTGATCCGCAAAATCAAAGACTTTAGCATAGTCAATGAAACAAAAATAGACATTTTTCGGATGCTCCCATGCTTTCTCCATAATCCATCGAATGTTGGTAATTTGATCTCTAGTTCCTTTACCTCTCCAAAACCCAGCTTGAACTTCTGGTAGTTTCCAATCTACATACTGCTGAAGCCTAGCTTGTAGGATCTTTAACATGACCTTGCTGGCTTGTGAAATGAGTGCAATGGTGCCAAGATCGACAAGGAGATTGACAACAGGCTGGCAAAGGCAAACCGTGCATTTGGCCGACTGCACAAAAGAGTGTGGAGCAACAAGCATCTGAAAAAAGGCACAAAGATCAATGTTTACAAAGCGGTTGTGATGACAACCCTCATCTACGGCTCCGAATCGTGGGTTTTATACCGTCATCACCTGCGACTCCTTGAGCGCTTTCATCAGCGCTGCCTTCGCACCATCCTCAACATCCACTGGAGTGACTTTGTGACCAACACTGAAGTCCTCAAGAGGGCGGAGGTTACCAGCATCGAGGCACTGCTGTTGAAGACGCAGCTGCGCTGGGCAGGGCATATTTCTAGGATGGAAAACCACCGCCTTCCCAAGATTGCCCTGTATGGCGAACTCTCCACCGGCCATCGAAATAGAGGGGCACCAAAGAAGAGGTACAAGGACTCCTTGAAGAAATCCCTTAGCACCTGTCACATCAACCATCACCAGTGGTCTAACCTAGCCTCAGATCGCAAAGCATGGAGGCACACCATCCACCAGGCTGTCTCTTCCTTTGAGAACGCACGCATAGCTGGTCTTGAGGACAAAAGGAGATTGAGGAAGAATCGCACTGCTACAGGACCAACCCTAAATCAGACTTTTCCCTGCAGCCGCTGTGGCCGGACCTGCCTGTCCCACATTGGTCTTGTCAGCCACCAGCGAGCCTGCAGCAAACGTGGACTATTGCACCCTTCTTAAATCTTCGTTCGCGAAGCCAAGCCGAGAGAGAGAGAGAGCAATAGTTTGAACATTCTTTGGCATTACCCTTCTTTGGGATTGGATCTTTTCCAATCCTGTGGTCACTATTGTGTTTTCCAAATTTGTTGACATAATGTGTGCATCACTTTAACAGCATCATCTTTTAGGACTTTGAATAGCTTAACTGGGATACCATCATCTCCTCTCGCTTTGTTGTTAGTAATGCTTTCTAAAGCCCATTTGACTTCACTCTCCAGGATGTCTGGCTCAAGGTCATCGATTTCACTGTCATGGTTGTCTGGGACATTAAGATCCTTCTTGTATAATTCTTCTGTGTATTCTTGCCACTTCTTCCTGATCTCTTCTGCTTCTGTTAGGTCCCTACTGTTTTTGTCCTTTATCATGGCCATCTTTGCGCGGAACATTCCCTTGATTTCTCTAATTTTCTTGAAGAGATCTCTTGTCCTTCCCATTCTATTATTTTCCTCTATTGCTTTGCATTGTTCAGGAAGGCCTCCTTATCTCTCCTTGCTGTTCTCTGGAAATCTGCATTAAGTTGGGTGAATCTTTCCTTTTCACCTTTGTGTTTCACTTTCTTCTTTCCTCAGCTATTTGTAAAGCCTCATCAGACAGCCACTTTGCTTTCTTGCATTTATTTTCTTTGGTTGGTGCTGATTGCTGCCTTCTGTACAATGTCACGAACCTCCATCCATAGCTCTTCAGGCACTCTGTCTATCAACTCTAGATCCTTAACCTATTTTTCACCTCCACTGTCTATTCATAAGGGATGTGATCAAGGTCAAACCTGAATGGCCTAATGGCTTTCCCAGTTTTCTTCAGTTTAAGCCTGAATTATGTGATGAGTAGCTCATGATCTGAGCCGCAGTCAGCTCCAGGTCTTGTTTTGCTGATTGTAAGGAGCTTCCATCTTTGACTGCAGAGTAGAAGAGAAGAAGATATTGGATATATATCCCGCCTCCACTCCGAAGAGTCTCAGAGCGGCTTACAATCTCCTTTACCTTCCTCCCCCACAACAGACACCCTGTGAGGTGGGTGGGGCTGGAGAGGGCTCTCACAGCAGCTGCCCTTTCAAGACAACCTCTGCCAGAGCTATGGCTGACCCAAGGCCATTCCAGCAGGTGCAAGTGGAGGAGTGGGGAATCAAACCCGGTTCTCCCAGATAAGAGTCCGCACACTTAACCACTACACCAAACTGGCTCTCCAATCTGATTTCTGTGTTGCCCATCAGATTATGTCCACGTGTAGAGTCATCTTTTAAGTTGTCGGAAGAGGGTGTTCGCTATGACCAGTTTGTTCTCTTGACAAAACTCTATTAGCCTTTGCACGGCTTCATTTTGTTCTCCAAGGTCAAACTTGTCAGTTGTTCCGGTCACCTTATGGCTTCCTACTTTGGCATTCCAGTCCCCTATGATGAGGAGAACATCTTTTTTGGTGTTAATTCTAGAAGGTGTTGTAGATCTTCATAGAACTGGTCCACTTCAGCCTCTTCTGCATCAGTGGTTGGGGCATAGACTTGGATTACTGTGATATTGAATGGTTTGCCTTGGATACGGACCGAGATCATTCTGTCATTGTTGAGATTGTATCCCATTACTGCCTTCCTCACTCTCTTGTTAACTATAAAGGCCACACCATTTCTTCTATGGGGCTCTTGCCCACAATTATAGATGTAGTGAACCTCTGAGTTAAATTCACCCATTCCCGTCTATTTTAGTTCACTGATTCCCAAGATGTCGATGTTCAGTCTTGTCATTTCTTGTTCACCACATCTAGCTTACCTTGATTCATAGATCTTACATTCCACTTTCCGATGCAGTGTTGTTCCTTGCAGCATCAGACTGTTCCTTCACCATCAGACACATCCACAGTCCTTTCGGCTTTGGCCCAGCCGCTTCACTCTTTCTGTGGTTACTTGAATGCTCTTCCTCAGTATCATATTGGGCAGCTTCTGACCTGAGGGGCTCTTGCCACAACAAGGCAGCAATCCATGTGAGGGCTTACCTCCTCTAAATTCACAGGATCTTAATTGCTCTCCTCCTCTTCTTCTTCTTCTTCTTCTTCTTCTTCTTCTTCTTCTTCTTCTTCTTCTTCTTCTTCTTCTTATTATTATTATTATTATTATTATTATTATTATTATTATTACATTGTAATATAGAATGGAATAATTATACAACTCACAGCCCAGTTGCTAACAGGCCATGGACTTGTATCAGTCCACGGCCCAGGGGTTGGGGATCCCTGCACTACTAGACATCATAAGGACTTCAGTGTTCCTTGTTCACTGGCATGCCTGCTGAATCCCTCAACAAGAGCTCCTGCTTTGAACTTTTCAATTCTGCCACTGCCCAGCATTCTTCTTCTGCACCATGCCTAGCCAGCTCTCCGTAGGAGACGGAAACGGCTACCCGTAATATAAATAATGCATTTCCCCCCCTCAGATGAGAAAATCAAAATCGAATTCCACATTTGCACTCAGAAAGCACAAAGAGTCCAGGTTATGGAGGCTAAATAACTTCAATAAAATAATTATAACAATAATAATTGAAATATTGTTACAAATGCAATGTCCTTTCAAGTTTCCACGCTGATTTTGTGTGTGTAGCCAGACGGTTACGGAGCCAAATTAAATCCTGCATATTATATGACCATAAGCCCAGTCATAATATGCATTCCTTTCTTGGCATTTCCATTTCTTTTGATTTTCTGATTTTTAATGCGTTTTCCCTGAAGGCGTTCGTGCAAGTAAGCATTTTGTTGATCAGAAACAATAGACACAGACAGACAGACAGACAGACAGACAGACAGACAGACAGACAGACAGACAGACAGACAGACAGACAGACAGACAGATAGATAGATAGATAGATAGATAGATAGATAGATAGATAGATAGATAGATAGATAGATAGATAGATAGATAGATAGATAGATAATGTGGCAATGGGGGGAAAAGGGGATGAGGGGATGCCGGAGCTGTGAGCTTTGGCAATTCAGGATTCAGATAAGCAGCTGCACCCTCTCAGAGCAGCTCACAATCTCCTTTTCCCTTCCTCCCCACAACAGACACCCTGTGAGGTGGGTGGAATGAGCGGGTTCTCACAGCAGCTGCCCTTTCAAGGACAACCTCTGCCAGAGCTATGGCTGACCCAAGACCATGCTAGTAGGTTCAAGTGAAGGAGTGGGGAATCAAACCCAGTTCTCCCAGATAAGAGTCCGCACACTTAACCACGACACCAAACTGGCTCTCAAGAAGATATTGGATTTATATCCCGCCCTATACTCTGAATCGTAGAGTCTCAGAGCGGCTCACAATCTCCTTTATCTTCCTCCCCCACAACAGACGCCCTGTGAGGTGGAACAAAACAGTAGACAATTGTACCTTTAAGACCAACTAAGTTTTATTCAGAAGGTAAGCTTTTGTACCCTGTGAGGTGGGTGGGGCTGAGAGAGCTCTCCCAGAAGCTGCCCTTTCAAGGACAACCTCTGCCAGAGCTATGGCTGACCCAAGGCCATTCCAGCAGGTGCCAGCGGAGGAGTGAGGAATCAAACCCGGTTCTCCCAGATAAGAGTCCGCACACTTCACCACTACACCAAACTGGCTATAACAGCAAGGAGCTGAGGCCCCCTGTTAGGACAGGAAAGAAATTGGGGGCGGGGGGGGGGGGCAGTGAAAACGCATCCCACATTGAATCAATTTGCAGTGTTAAGAAATATCACACACACAAACCATACACACACCTTGGAATGCACGGGCTGAAAGTATTCTTTGTGTGCGGTAATTCCATTGGGGGGGTGTGCGGAAATATACTTGGTGCCATTTGGAGAATGGATATAGCCTATTTATATCTGCAGCTTTGACTGATACGATCAGGGGGGGAGACGTATTGGCCATAGGCTGCCATTTGTCTGACCACTTGATGAAATAAAACAAAACAGAAGAGACAAAATACTAACACAAAAACCCATAACGGGAAAAATGGAGTGAACGATAAATATTGTGTCTAAATGCAAAATGAAACCAAGGGGACGGGCGGGAAGATAAAAGGAACTTCGAAACTCCATTTGATCCCCCCCAAAAAGAGCCCCACCTACCGCAAAATAACTCAACGCCGAGAGCGGAAGTGTGACAAGCGAAGAGAAAGAACGGCATTCATCATTGCTTTCCCTGCTATCCGTAATAACAATTCGGATTTCAAGAGGGGGTGGCTGGAAAAATCTGTCTTTCTCTGCAGAAGCTATACTTTTGTCTTTAAAAGCGATGGCACAACTTTTTAAAGGAAACGTTTGGCCCAATCCGGAAGACAGAAATCAGCATTAGGAGCAGGTCCTGATAAACTCATTGAGGCTCTTAAATGCTCAAGACCCCCGTGGCGCAGAGTATTAAAGCTGCAGTACTGCACTCCGAGCTCTCTGCTCACAACCTGAGTTCGATCCCTGGCGGAAGCTGGGTTTTCAGGTAGCCGCCTCGAGGTTGACTCAGCCTTCCATCCTTCCGAAGCCGGTCAAATGAGTCCCCAGCTTGCTGGGAGGGAAGCGTAGCTGACTGGGGAAGGCAATGGCAAACCACCCCATCAAAAGTCTGCCGTGAAAACGTTGTGAATGCAACGTCATCCCAGAGTCGGGAACGACTGGTGCTTGCACAACAGACCTTTCCTTTCCTTCCTTTGTGGATCATGTGTGATCACCAGCGCTTTTTTTGGAGCGAGAACTCCTTTGCATATTAGGCCATGCCCCCTGATGATGATGATGATGATGATGATGATGATGATGATGATGATGATGATGATGATAATAATAATAATAATAATAATAATAATAATAATAATAATAATAAATTATTTGTATCCCGCCCTCCCCACCTCGGCAGGCTCAGGGCGGCTAACAACATTTCATAAAAACATACAATAATAGATAAAACCATTTAAATTTAACAATATAAAACATTAAATTTAACAGCATTAAATCCAATATATACAATTAAATAACTTCGTCTGACAGTGCTGATGGTGTTTGACACTAGTTCTGCCAATCCTCCTAAAGCTTACAGTAGGCCCTGTAACAAGAGCCCTGTAAGCTCTTGGAGGATTGGCTACATCAAAGGGGTGTGGCCTAATATGCAAAGAAGTTCCTGTCACAAAAAAAGGCCTGGTAATCACAAACAATGTTGAAGATTACCACTGCTGCTAGGGTTGTAAACCTCCAAGTGGAGCCTGGATAGGGTTGCCAAGTCCAATTCAAGAAATATCTGGGGACTTTGGGGGCGGAGCCAGGAGATATTAGGGGTGGAGCCAGGAACAAGGGTGTAACAAGTGTAATTGAACTCCAAGGGAGCTCTGGCCATCACATTTAAAGGGACAGCACACCCTTTTAAATGCCTTCCTTCCACAGGAAACAATGAAGGCTAGGGGCACCATCTTTTGGGGCTCATCTTTTGGGGAGGGACGGTGGCTCAGTGGTAGAGCATCTGCTTGGGAAGCAGAAGGTCCCAGGTTCAATCCCTGATATCTCCAAAAAAGGGTCCAGGCAAATAGGTGTGAAAAACCTCAGCTTGAGACCCTGGAGAGCCGAGGATGGACCGAGGGTCTGATGGACCGATGGGTCTGATTCAGTATAAGGCAGCTTCATATGTTCATATTCATATGTTCATAGAATTGGACCCCCTGGTCCAATCGTTTTGAAACTTGGGATGGATCTCTGCTCCATATTTTTATCCAATCCCCTCTTAAAGCTGGCTATGCTTGTAGTCGCCACCACCTCCTGTGGCAGTAAATTCCACGTGTTAATCGCCCTTTGGATGAAGAAGTACTTCCTTTTATCCGTTCTAACCTGTCTGCTCAGCAATTTCATTGAATGCCCACGAGTTCTTGTATTGTGAGAAAGGGAGAAAAGTACTTCTTTCTCTACTTTCTCCATCCCATGCATAATCCTGTAAACCTCTATCATGTCACCCTGCAGTCGACGTTTCTTCAAGCTAAAGAGCTCCAAGTGTTTTAACCTTTCTTCCTAGGGAAAGTGTTCCAAACCTTGAATCATTCCAATTGCCCTTTTCTGGACTTTTCCCAATGCTATCATATCCTCTTTGAGGTGCGGTGAGCAGAATTGCACACGGTATTCCAAATGAGACCGCACATAGCATGTAATTAACTAATAATAATAATAGGCACGTTCCGTGTTGCCACTTCTTCAGTATTATTAATTTCTTCTTCTTATTGAGCTGTATGTGGTGAAAAAGTAAGCCAGTTTCTTTTAAAAAAAAAACAAAAAAACTTGTGCAAAGCCTTCCATTTCATTGCTGACCAAAACACTCTCCATGAAGGAACCACCTTTAAAATACAATTAACAATGCACTGATAAAATTGGTTATCGCACTAATATGGCACATTTAGAAGACCCGGGGATGAATTCAAAACTTTATCCCCAAATTATTCACTTCATGATTACAAGGAACATGTACTCATAGGGCTCACCCGCTGTTTAGTTGTCAGGGCTGGTAGTTGTCAGTCTATCTAGCCTCCATGAATCTCCTCTTAAAGACCAGAAAACTAGCAGCTACTGTCATCATCATCATCATCAATTTTATTTATATCCCGCCCTCCCCGCCAAGGCAGGCTCAGGGCGGCTAACAACACAAATCAACACATACATTGTACAGCATTTAACAATACTAATTTAACAGTTTAATTAAAATTCTATTAAAACTCTAAAATGATAAAATTAATATTACTATGTTGGTGCTATTATACAGACGGTGAGTTTACTTAGCGGTCTCTCTCTTTAGTCGGTGAAGGCCATTCGGAAAAGGATGGTCTCGCAGGCCCTGCGGAACTGTTCAAAATCCCGCAGGGCCCGCATTTCTTTCCGGGAGCTGGTTGCATAGGTGTGGAGCCATAACGGAGAAGGCCCGAGTACGGGTACTCTGTAGTTTCTGTACTGTCACATCTTATGGTAGATACGAATTACTTATTTTTTTTATATGTCTATTTAAATACTCACACTCTACTTTTTTGGTCAATTAAACGGCATTATGCGTCATGTAAAACAGAAACAACCAATAAAACAAAAGAAACAGTAGGGGTTTTTTTTATTATTTTTAAGCAAACCAGCAATGTCCATAAAATTAATAGAACTACTAGACCCACAGAGTTAAAGAAGCAGTTTGTCAGTTCAGTGGTGATCTCCCCAGACATCCTCAAGCAGATAACCGGGGGTGAAATGGCTGGCGCAGAGTGGTAAAGCTGCACTACTGCAGTCCTAAACTCTGCTCACGACCTGAGTTCAATCTCGGCAGAAGCTGGGTTCAGGTAGCCAGCTCAAGGTTGACTCAGCCTTCCATCCTTCCGAGGTCGGTCAAATGAGTACCCAGCTTGCTGGGGGGAAAAGTAGATGACTGGGGAAGGCAATGGCAAACCACCTCGTAGTGAAAATGTGATGCAATGTCACCCCAGAGTCAGAAATGACTGGGGCTTGCACAGGGAACTACCTTTAGCTTTACCATTTTTTCCCCTTGCTCCTTGTGGCTTTTCACAGGGAGTAGAAAGCATGAGGTGAAACGGCTCCCAGCCATTTCAACCAAACAAATGAGCCAGTTGGTGCTTGTGTTTGTGTGTTTGTGTGAAGAGCTGTGCTTGTGTTTGTGTGAAGAGTTGTGCTTGTGTTTGTGTGAAGAGCTGAAAGCGAGGGTCTAAACCTTTGCTTACTGCTCTTCGCGAACTGCCACGAATGGGATCAACATTTGTGAAAGTCTGTGGCAGTTTGGTTCACGAACGTTGCCTCACGAACCACAACAGGGCAAAATTTGTGATGAACTCTAGTTAGCCACCAGTATGTGCCCTTCCCTAATAATGAGGAACAAGTCAAGCACAGGGGTGTGCATTTTGGGGGAAAAAATCAGTAAAAATAAAGATTGCTTGAGTAGACGGTACTGACCTTGGTGGACTAATTGTCACATTCAGTATAAGGCAGCTTTATGTGCATTCAGCATTCAGGTTTTTTTAGAAAAAAGAAGATGATATTAGATTTATATCTAGATCTATACTCTGAATCTCAATCTCGGAATGGTCACAGTCTCCTTTACCTCCCCCCACCCCCTCAACAGACACCCTGTGAGGTAGGTGGGACTGAGAGGACTTTTTACAGCAGCTGCCCTTTTAAGGACAACTCCTGTGAAAGCTATGGCTGACCGAAGACCATTCCAGCAGGTGCAAGTGGAGCAATGCGGAACTGGCAGAGACTGACCAAGAGAGAGATCTTGGGGTCGTGGTAGAGAACTCACTGAAAATGTCAAGACAGTGTGCGACTGCAATAAAAAAAGGCCAACGCCATGCTGGGAATTATTAGGAAGGGAATTGAAAACAAACCAGCCAGTATCATAATGCCCCTGTATAAATCGATGGTGCGGTCTCATTTGGAATACTGTGTGCAATTCTGGTCACCGCACCTCAAAAAGGATATTATAGCATTGGAAAAAGTGCAGAAAAGGGCAACTAGAATGATTAAAGGTTTGGAACACTTTCCCTATGAAGAAAGGTTAAAACGCTTGGGGCTCTTTAGCTTGGAGAAACGTCGACTGCGGGGTGACATGATAGAGGTTTACAAGATTATGCATGGGATGGAGAAAGTAGAGAAAGAAGTACTATTCTCGCTTTCTCACAATACAAGAACTTGTGGACATTCAATGAAATTGCTGAGCAGTCAGGTTAGAACGGATAGAAGGAAGTCCTTCTTCACCCAAAGGGTGATTAGCATGTGGAATTCACTGCCACAGGAGGTGGTGGCGGCTAAAAGCATAGCCAGCTTCAAGAGGGGGTTAGATAAAAATATGGAGCAGAGGTCCATCAGTGGCTATTAGCCACAGTGTGTGTGTGTGTGTGTGTATGTATGTGTATATATATATATATATATATATATATATATATATATATATATATATATATATATATATATATATGTTTTAAACAATTTATTGGTAGCATATGGTTACAAAACTTATCTATTTCTTATTTTTTTTCTTTTTTTCACATTAACCCATATGACATTTCCATCCCCCCCTCCCTCCAATGTTGACTTCCCCGAGGTTATAAGTTCAAATCCATGCTAAAGGCACTTCTGACTGCTCAAAGTTCCATATATATATTCTTACAACTAAAAAATTGTCCAATATTTCTTTACTTTCCAAGTTTTCTCCATGTATCCTTTAAATTTTCTCCACTCCCTTTTGAATATCTCTAGATCATAGTCTCTTAGTGTTCTGGTTAATTTGTCCATTTCACACCACGATAAAACTTTCATGGTCCATTCCCATTTCTCTGGTATTTTTTCTTGCTTCCAAAGCTGCGCGTACAAAGTCCTAGCAACTGATAACAGGTACCAAATTAAAGTCCTATCTTCTTTTGGGTATTTTTCTAATTGTAATCCAAGTAAAAACGTCTCTGCAATTTTCTTAAAATCATAACCCAAAATTTTGGTGATTTCTTGTTGTATCATCTTCCAGAATTCTTTCGCTTTTTCACATGTCCACCACATATGGAAGAAAGAACCTTCATGTTTTTTACATTTCCAACATCTATCCGACATTTTCTTACTTATCTTAGCCAATTTTTTCGGAGTCATATACCACCTATACATCATTTTCAAACAGTTCTCCTTAATGCTTTGACAAGTTGATATCTTCATTGAGTTCTTCCAGAGGTGCTCCCATGTTTCCATTTGTATTTCTCTATTCACATTAATTGCCCATTTGACCATTTGAGACTTTACGGACCCTGGGGGATCTGATACAGTTCCACAGGGGCTGCAAGACAGAGATATTCTTCCAGGCCTATGGTTGAGGACCTCAGCAGTTTCCATCTAGGCTTGGCCTCCCTCCCTCCCTTTCCCACCATCTCTTTTCTCTTGTCCTGTTGGTTATTCTCCTTTTATTCTCGGGGAGGGATGGCTCAGTGGCAGAGCATCTGCTTGGTAAGCAGAAGGTCCCAGGTTCAATCCCTGGCATCTCCACTAAAAAAGGGTCCAGGCAAATAGGTGTGAAAAACCTCAGCTTGAGACCCTGGAGAGAAATGAATGGGACTGTGGCTCAGTGGCAGAGCATCTGCTTGGTAAGCAGAAGGTCCCAGGTTTAATCCCTGGCATCTCCACTAAAAAAGGGTCCAGGCAAATAGGTGTGAAAAACCTCAGCTTGAGACCCTGGAGAGCCATGAATGGGACTGTGGCTCAGTGGTAGAGCATCTGCTTGGGAAGCCGAAGGTCCTAGGCTCAATCCCCAGCATCTCCAGCTAAAAAGGGTCCAGGCAAATAGGTGTGAAAAACCTCAGCTTGAGACCCTGGAGAGCCATGAATGGGACTATGGCTCAATGGTAGACCATCTTCTGGGTAAGCAGAAGGTCCCAGGTTCAATCCCCGGCATCTCCAACTAAAAACGGTCCAGGCAAGTAGGCGTGAAAAACCTCAGCTGGAGACCCTGGAGAACCTTGTAAGTGTTAGGGAGGGATGGGTGGCTCAGTGGTAGAGCATCTGCTTGGTAAGGTCCCAGGTTCAATCCCTGGCATCTCCAACTAAGAAGGATCCAGGCAAGTAGGCGTGAAAAACCTCAGCTGGAGACCCTGGAGAGCCTTGTAAGTGTTAGGGAGGGATGGGTGGCTCAGTGGTAGAGCATCTGCTTGGTAAGTAGAAGGTCCCCGGTTCAATCCCTGGCATCTCCAAAAAAGGGTCCAGGCAAATAGGTGTGAAAAACCTCAGCTTGAGACCCTGGAGAGCCGCTGCCAGTCTGAGTAGACAATACTGACTTTGATGGACCCAGGGTCTGATTCAGTATAAGGCAGCTTCATATGTTCATGTACCATTTGTATGATATCTATTCTGCCCTGGATAAGGGGCACTGTGACATGCTTCCCTTCTTATATATTAATTTACCGGTTGCCTGTAGTATTGTAAGAGCTGATTTAATGATTTAAAAATTATGAATATTGTTTGTATGAAAGTGGTTGACACCTGCTTGGAGCCCGGTTGTACAGGGGGAGGAGGGCTATAAACCTAATACATAAATACATTTTTTTTTGTGGTTCTCTTGAAAAAAACAACAACATACAATTAATATTTTCTGTTGCATGGGAACCCCAAGGAGTTTAGCGAGCAGAGGCTGCGACCAGGAGGGTGTGTGTGTGTGTGGGGGGGAGTCTATTACAAAATGGAAAAAATAAAAGCTGAGTACTGTAATTTTTTTTCCCCCTTTCCCACAGCAGCGATTCTTTTGTGGCTGCGGAAGTGACCCGGAATGGTGTAAATCAGTTTTAAGCCCCATTGCCTCCGGCTAGAATATTTAGCTGAAAATACAAACATCGGCAAGAATGAGAGCTATCAGTTATAACGAGTCTTTTGCGCCTGATGGTCTCTCTTCCTTGAAGTTTGAACTGGTGCCAGTAGAAAGCATCAATCAAAAATACGGGACCCCACGATGAGGCAAAATTTTGGTTCTGCTGAAGGTGGCATCCTGTGGAAATGGCTATTATATATATATAGGACGCATTGTTATTGTGTTACTCGATCCCTCCTTCACTGCACACGGTAGCACTCAAAAGGCATTATAAGGGAGTATGCCATAAGGACAAAAGAAGAGCTCTGCTGGGTCAAACCTAATCCCATTGCACTGTTTATTGAATACCTCATCTACTCATAAGAACATAAGAAGAGCCCTGCTGGACCAGATGTAATAGTCCATCTAGTCCAACATCCTGTCCCATACTGTGGTCAACCAGTTCCTCTGGAGAGCAAAAAACAGGCAAAGAGACTGAGGACTTCCCCTGATGTTGCTTCCTGGAACTAAGAACATAAGTGAAGCCATGTTGCATCAGGCCAATGGCCCATTCAGTCAAACACTCTGTGTCACACAGTGGCCAAAAAAAACCAAGTGCCATTAGGAGGTCCACCAGTGGGGCCAGAATGTTAGAAGCCCTCCCATTGTGCCCCCCCAACACCAAGAATACGGAGCATCACTGCCCCACACATGAGAACATAAGAGAAGTCATGTCTGATCAGGCCAATGGCCCATCCAGTCCAACACTCTGTGTCACACAGTGGCAAAAAAAACCCAACAACAACCAATGCCAGGTGCCATCATGAGGTCCACCAGTGGGGCCAGGACACTAGAAGCTCACCCACTGCGCCCCCCAGCACCAAGAATACAGAGCATCACTGCCCCAGACATGAGAACATAAGAGAAACCATGTTGGATCAGGCCAATGACCCATCCAGTCCAACACTGTATGTCACACAGTGGCCAAAACCCAGATGCCATGAGGAGGTCCATCAGTGGGGCCAGGACACTAGAAATCCTCACACTGTTGCCCCTCCCAAGCACCAAGAATACAGAGCATCACTGCCCCAGAAAGAGAGTTTCAATGATAAGCTGTGGCTAATAGCCACTGAAAGACCTCTGCTCCATATGTTTACCCAGTCCCCTCTTGAAGCTGTTTATGCTTATGAATGCCACCACTTCCTGCGGCAGTGAATTCCATGTGTTAATCACCCTTTGGGTGAAGAAGGACTTCCTTTTATCCATTCTAACCCAACTGCTAACTAAGATAAGGGCAGCCTCTGAACATGGAGGTTTCCTTTAGTCACCATGGCTGGTAGCCACTGATAGACCTCTCCTCCATGAACCTTTCTAATTCCCTTTTTAAGCCATGTATACCAGTGGCCAGGGGTGTAATTCAGCAGGACCTCCTTTGCATATTAAGCCACACACCCCTTATGTAGTCAATCCTCCAAGAGCTTACAAGGCTCTTTTTTTGTAAGCTCTTGGAGGATTGGCTACATCAGGGGTGTGTGGCCTAATATGCAAAGGAGTTCCAGCTAGAATTCCACCCTTTCCTGTGACCATTATGACATTCCCTGGCAGCAAATTTCACATTTGAATCATGATCTTTGGAAAGAAGCATTTCCGTTTTGCCTGTTCTGCATCTAAACATGCTCAGTGGAAGCTGAATCACACCTATTTCTACTATTGTAGTAGAAATATGTTCATACTTAACGCGCTGAAATATGTTCAGCGACTTCTGCAAGAAGAAGACTACAGATTTATACCCTGCCTTTCTCTCTGAATCAGAGTGACTTACAATTTCCTTTACCTTCCTCCCCCGCAACAGAAGAAGAAGAAGAAGATATTGGATTTATATCCCGCCCTCCACTCCGAAGAGTCTCAGAGCGGCTCGCAAGCTCCTTTCCCTTCCTCCCCCACAACAGGCACCCTGTGAGGTGGGTGGGGATGGAGAGGGCTCTCCCAGCAGCTGCCCTTTCAAGGACAACCTCTGCCGGAGCTATGGCTGACCCAAGGCCATGCTAGCAGGTGCAAGTGGAAGAGCGGGGAATCAAACCTGGTTCTCCCAGATAAGAGTCTGCACATTTAACCACTACACCAAACTGGCTCTCCAGACACTATAATATAGCACAGGGGTGGCTGGCCAATGGTAGCTCTCCAGGTTTTTTTGCCTACAACTCCCATCAGCCCCAGCCAGCATGGCCAATGGTTGGGGCTGATGGGAGTTAAAGGCAAAAAAAAAACATCTGGAGAGCTACCGTTGGCCACCCCTGATATAGCGGGTTCAACGCAAGGAAGAGGCGAGGTAGTAGTGATCATAGCTCTTCATTATAGTACAGCAAAGTATAGGGCTGCACTCTAAGACTGTAGAACTGGGCCAACAAGGTATACACAACGAGGTTCCCCACGCAAACATGCCATTGGATCATTCAAATCAGCAGGGGGCCTGTGATTGGAGCAGGGCAGCAGAGATTTGGATCCTACAGCGCATCGTTCCTGAGTCCCCAAGCTCAGTCCTACAGGTTCCAATGAGCCAGGCAGGAACACCATTAAAAATACACAATGCAGTTCTCATACTCAACAGATACCCTATGAGGTAGGTGGGGCTGAGAGAGCTCTGACAGAAGCTGCCTTTTCAAGGACAACTCCTACAAGAGCTGTGGCTGACCCAAGGCCATCCCAGCAGGCGCAAGTGGAGGAGTGGGGAATCAAACCTGGTTCTCCCAGATAAGAGTCCACACACTTAACCACTACACCAAACCAGAAAGAAGAAGAAGCCTGCAGATTTATACCCCGCCCTTCTCTCCGAATCAGAGACTCAGGATGGCTTACAATCTCCTATATTTTTTCCTCCCACAACAGACACCCTGTGAGGTAGGTGAGGCTGAGAGCGCTCTCCCAGCAGCTGCCCTCCTGCGATAGCTATGGCTAACCCAAGGTCATTCCAGCAGGTGCTAGTGGAGGAGTGGGGAATCAACCCCAGTTCTCCCAGATAAGAGTCCGCACACTGAGTCTCTACACAAAACTAGGTCTCAGATGAAAGCAGAAGAAAGCAGTTTATCTCATGAACGCCTCAACTTCACTTTGCTAACCAGACATAAGAAGTAGCTTTGTATGAAAGGGTATATAAAATCCATTAGCAGCCTGTTGCTAAAAACAGTTATGTCTGAAATGACACCAAAAGTCTCTTAGCGACCAGCTACCAAAATGATAAAAGCATGGAGTTCTTAAAAATTCCTACAGAGGATGTTACGTCCCAGTTTCCCCCAGAAGTTTGTTATCCATTTTTTTTTTTAAATAGAAGATTTTCTCCTGCTGCCACTTGGAGCGGGGTCACAATGTAAACGGGACCACAGAGGAGAGACGAAGCCACAGCAAAAAGAAGAAGATGAAGATATTGGATTTATATCCCGCCCCCCCCCCCTCCGAAGAGTCTCAGAGTGGCTCAAAGTCTCCTTCCCCCCCCCCCACAACAGACACCCTGTGAGGTAGAGGAAGATATTGGATTTATATCCCGCCCTCCACTTCGAAGAGTCTCAGATGGACTCACAATCTCCTTTCCCTTCCTCCCCCTCAACAGACACCCTGTGAGATAGATGAAGATATTGGATTTATATCCCACCCTCCACTCCGAAGAGTCTCAGAGCGGCTCACAATCTCCTTTCCCTTCCTCCCCCACAACAGACACCCTGTGAGGTAGATGAAGATATTGTCTGTTGTGGGGGAGGAAGGTAGAGGAGATTGTGAGCCACTCTGAGACTCTTCGGAGTGGAGGGTGGGGTATAAATCCAATATCTTCATGTACCTCACAGGGTGTCTGTTGTGGGGGAGAGGAAGGGAAAGGAGATTGTGAGCCGCTCTGAGACTCTTTGGAGAGGAGGGCGGGATATAAATCAAATATCTTCTTCTTCTTCCCCTATCCTTCATAATTTCCAGTGAAGGGAAGGCATTTAAAAAGTGTGTGTTTCCTTTAAATGTGATGGCTAGAACTCCCTTTGGAGTTCAGTTATGCTTGTCACAACCTTGCTCCTGGTGCCACCTCCAATGTCTTCTGGCACCACTCCCAAAGTCCCCAGATATTCCTTGAAGTGGACTTGGCAACCCTAGGAAGGAGCATTTCATGATACACAGACCATCTTTCATTAGGGGAAGTTTCTTGCCACCAGAGGAATGCAGAATGGATCTTGTTTTCTTTTAGAGTGAGGAGTTGTTTTTTGTGGCCCAATGGGTTGAAATTAAATCAAAAGAGTTTCCGGCTCAACGTTAGGAAGAACTTCCTGACCGTTAGAGCGGTTCCTCAGTGGAGCAGGCTTCCTCAGGAGGGGGTGGGCTCTCCTTCCTTGGAGGTTTTTAAACAGAGGCTAGGTGGCCATCTGACAGCAATGAGGATCCTGTGAATTTAGGGGGAGATATTTGTGAGCTTCCTGCATTGTACAGGGGGTTGGAAGAGATGACAGGAGGTCCCTTTCAACTCTATGATTCTATGATTCAATGAATTTTTCAGCGTTAATTTGGATCAGGTGGTTTTGTTCTACCTAGATTTTTCAGTCGCTCTTACTCAATTCTTCTGCAGCTTCTTGTCCCATGCACATTTTATATGTTGGGGAGGGGATATGTCTCAGTGGAAGAAGCTGTGCTTTAAAGAAGAAGAAGGTGATATAGGATTTATATCCTGCCCTATAGTCTGAATCTCAGAGCGGTCACAATCTCTTTTACCTTCCCCCACACAACGAACACCCTGTGAGGTAGGTGGGGCCAAGAGAGCTCTTGCAGCAGCTGCCCTTTCAAGGACAACTCCTACGAGAGCTATGGCTGACCCTAGACCATGCCAGCAGGCCATTCCAGCAGGTGCAGTTGGAGGAGTGGGGAATCAAACCCGGTTCTCCCAGATAAGAGTCTGCAGACTTAACCACTACACCAAACTGGCTCTGCTAGAATTCCACCCCTAAATTCTAGAAGAAGAAGATGATGGTGATGATGATTGCAGATTTATACCCCGCCCTTCTTTCTGAATCAGAGACTCAGAGTGGCTTGCAATCTCCTATATCTTCTCCCCCCACAACAGACACTCTGTGAGGTGGGTGGGGCTGAGGGGGCTCTCACAGAAGCTGCGCTTTCAAGGACAACTCCTGCGATAGCTACGGCTGACCCAAGGCCATTCCAGCAGGTTCAAGTGGAGGAGTGGGGAATCAAACCCGGTTCTCCCAGATAAGAGTCCACACACTTAACCACTACACCACACTGGCTCTCTCTTTCCTCACAGAAGTTCCTGGATTCAATACCCAGCATCTCAAGCAAAAAGACCAAGCAACGGGTGATGGTGAAAGAGCTCTACCTGAAACTCTGGAGAACTGTTGCTAGTCTGAGCGGACAACAATGACCTTGATGGACCAACAGTCTGTTTTAATATAAGGCAGCTTCAGGTGTGTTCATGTCAGTATTCTCTTCCTATGATCACCAAAATATCCTTTTCAAGGAAAGTGAGAAGCGGAGGTGGTTTGCCATGGGCTTCCTCTGCAGAGTCTTCCTTGGTGATCTTCGGGGCTTTTTATGCACACCCCCTGACATCACCCTTGTTTTGCACAGGGCTTTTTTTTTTGTAGAAAAAGCCCAGCAAAGACTCCTTTGTATATTAGGTCACACTAGGGTTGCCAAGTCCCCTCCAGCCTCTAGCATTTTGGGAGGGGGAAAAACTCTATTATACCATAGAGTTTTACCTCCCAAATTGCTAGAGCGTCAGGGGAAACCACGGAGTTTTCCTGGAAACGCCTAGAGCAACCAGCGCATGACGTCGCCGGCGTGATGATGTCACTTGTAGGTGACATCATCATGCTGGTGACATCAGGGGGGGGGGCGTTCTCCCCACCAGCCCATTGTGCATCAGCAGGTCTGGAATCTCCTGGGTGGGAGAGCCCCAGCCCAGACTGGGGATTTGGTTGCCCTAGGTCACACCCCCTGACGCCAAGCCATCCAGAATTGCTTTCCTGTGCGTTGTGCTCAGAAAAAGGTCTGGTGGTCTTCCATCCAACTACTGACCCTGTTTAGCTTAGACTTAAGGCAAACCCAGCAAGGGGCTTTCAAGACTAGTGAGAAGCAGAGGTGGTTTTCCATTGCCTTCTTCTACAGAACCTCCCGTCCCTGTTTAGTCTCCACAATCTGACAAAATCAGGCTGTATCATTATGCAGCGCTTGTTTATATAGCAGGAAGTCCTTTGCGCGTTAGGCCACGCACCCTTGATGTAGCCAATCCTCCAAGAGCTTACAGGGCTCTTAGCACAGGGCCCACTGAAAGCTCCAGGAGGATTGGCTACATCAGAGGAGTGTCGCCTAATATGCAAAGGAGGTCCTGCTAGAATTCCTTACAGGGCTCTTCTCACAGGGCCTGCTGGAAGCTCCAGGGGGATTGGCTACATCAGGAGGGTGTGGCCTAATATGCAAAGGAGGTCCTGCTAGAATTCCTTACAAGGCTCTTCTCACAGGGCCTGCTGTAAGCTCCAGGAGGATTGGCTACATCAGGAGGGTGTGGCCTAATATGCAAAAGAGGTCCTGCTAGAATTCTTTACAGGGCTCTTCTCACAGGGCCTGCTGTAAGCTCCAGGAGGATTGGCTACATCAGGAGGGTGTGGCCTAATATGCAAAGGAGGTCCTGCTAGAATTCCTTACGGGCTCTTCTCACAGGGCCTACTGTAAGCTCCAGGAGGATTGGCTACATCAGGGGGTGTGGCCTAATATGCAAAGGAGGTCCTGCTAGAATTCCTTACAGGGCTCTTCTCACAGGGCCTGCTGGAAGCTCCAGGAGGATTGGCTATATCAGGGGGTGCGAGCTAATATGCAAAGGAGGTCCTGCTAGAATTCCTTACAGGGCTCTTCTCACAGGGCCTGCTGTAAGCTCCAGGAGGATTGGCTACATCAGGAGGGTGTGGCCTAATATGCAAAGGAGGTCCTGCTAGAATTCCTTACAAGGCTCTTCTCACAGGGGTGTGTGGCCAAGGGCTTTTTTTTTTTTTTTGAGCAGGAACGTACAGCAGCCACTGCCAAATCCGTCTTCTTCCATCTTAGGCGGGCAAGACATTTGGTCCCCTTCCTTGAGCGCAGTGACCTGGAAACTGTGATCCATGCGATGGTCGCCTCGAGACTGGACTACTGCAATGCCTTCTACATGGGGCTGCCCTTGTCTCATACCCGGAAACTGCAGTTGGTGCAGAATGTGGCAGCCAGGCTGTTATTGCGTCTCTCTATATGGGAGCACATACAGCCAAGGCTGCGGGAACGGCGCTGGCTGCCAATAGTATTCCGGATTTGCTACAAGGTGCTGGTTATTACCTTTAAAGCCCTATCTGGCCGAGGACCTGTCTACCTTAAGGACCGTCTCTCCCCACATGTTCCCCAGAGGGTACTTAGATCTGGGACGCAGAACTTATTGTTGATCCCCGGGCTGAGGGAGGCGAGACAGAAGTCTACTAGCGAGAGAGCCTTCTCAATTGCAGCCCCCTACTGGTGGAACCAACTTCCAGAAGAAGTAAGGCCCTTGCGGGACCTTGCTCAGTTCCGCAAGGCCTGCGAAACGGTACTCTTTCGACTAGCCTTCTGCTGAGTTATAGTACAAGAGGATGCCCAACGATGCTGAATATGCTGAAATTGAAAATTCATACTAGCGCCCAAACGGTTTTAAATTGTTGTAGATCATTTAACTGTTTTTTATCAATTGTCGGAACTCCAATGTTTTTCCATTGTTTTATTGTTTAGTCTTGACTGTTGTGAGCCGCCCTAAGCCTGCTTCGGTGGGGAGAGTGGGATATAAATCCAAGGAAAGAAAGAAAGAAAGAAAGAAAGAAAGAAAGAAAGAAAGAAAGAAAGAAAGAAAGAAAGAAAGAAAGAAAGAAAGAAAGAAAGAAAGAAAGAAAGAAAGAAAGAAAGAAAGAAAGAACAGTTCTGACTGGCTTGGTGTCAGGGTTTACGGTTTCTTGGATTTATATCCCACCCTCCCCGCCAAAGCAGGCTCACACAATTACTCCCAGGCAATAAAATCACAGTAACATTTCACACACAATACATCATAATTAGAATTAAACGTTAAAACAGCCAGGTGCTAACATCGTTTGATGTCATTTCATTTCCGATGGCGTTCGCTATTTATTAGATATCGTGCCTGACTTCCTATATCGGCATTTCAGAATCAACTAAGGGCTAGCTGGGACGGTGTCGTCTTACAGGCCTTGCGGAACTGGGCAAGGTCCCGCAAGGCCCTAACATCCTCTGGCAACTGGTTCCACCAACAGGGGGCAGCAATCGAGAAGGCCCTCTCTCTGGTGGATGTCAATCTTGCCTCCCTCAACCTGGGGTATATGGTCTGATATGCAAATGAGTTCCTGCTGGGCTTTTTTCTACAAAAAAACCCTTGTGTGAAACAATGGTGATGTCAGGGGGTGTGGCCTAATATTCAAATGATTCCCTGCTGGGCTTTTTCCTAACCCAAAAGCCCTGGTATGGTCTAATATGCAAAGGAGTTCCTGCTACAAAAACCCCTGCCATAATGTCATCCCTCCCCGATGACAGCACACAGAAGGACAGGCAAGCCGAAAGGACTGACGAACGCACCCCTAGAAGGAAGTTCCAAATTTGCTCCAGTTTGTTTTTCATTAGGCGTGTCTTGTCACGAATTGCAATCTGTGCCCCGTGGCTTTAGAAGTGCAGGGACACCTCTCCGGTGTTTTTGCAAGCTGAAAAGGTCACCGGGTAGGTCAGCCTGTCCATAGGCATGTCAGGAAAAGCGGGTTGCGGAAGGGGTTGCTTTTTTTCAGCAGCCGATAATGTTCGAGTTTTGCGGTTGCTGTTCCCACATCGGCTGCTGTGTGGCATCGCTTCCCTTCAGATGAGCGAAAGCAGCTGGCTGAGAGAGCCTTCCTTTCGAAAACTGTGAGTTCTCCTCGCAGTTTCCTTGAGCATAGTCCTCTCCTCCACCTCTCCCATCATCATAATTGTTACGTTGACTGGTACGGCTCAAACGGCTGCACCCTGCCACCATTCAAGAATGTTATCTGCAGGGCTTTTTTTTTTTGTAGTAGGAACTCCTTTGCATGTAAGGCCACACACCCCTGATGTAGCCAATCCTCCTGGAGCTTACAGCAGGCCCTGTGAGAAGAGCCCTGTAAGGAATTCTAGCAGGACCTCCTTTGCCTATTAGGCCACACACCCCTGATGTAGCCAATCCTCCTGGAGCTTACAGCAGGCCCTGTGAGAAGAGCCCTGTAAGGAATTCTAGCAGGACCTCCTTTGCCTATTAGGCCACATACCCCTGATGTAGCCAGTCCTCCTGGAGCTGACAGCAGGCCCTGTGAGAAGAGCCCTGTAAGGAATTCTAGCAGGACCTCCTTTGCCTATTAGGCCACAACCCCTGATATAGCCAATCCTCCTGGAGCTTACAGCAGGCCCTGTGAGAAGAGCCCTGTAAGGAATTCTAGCAGGACCTCCTTTGCCTATTAGGCCACACACCCCTGATGTAGCCAGTCCTCCTGGAGCTTACAGCAGGCCCTGTGAGAAGAGCCCTGTAAGGAATTCTAGCAGGACCTCCTTTGCCTATTAGGCCACACACCCCTGATGTAGCCAATCCTCCTGGAGCTTACAGCAGGCCCTGTGAGAAGAGCCCTGTAAGGAATTCTAGCAGGACCTCCTTTGCCTATTAGGCCACATACCCCTGATGTAGCCAGTCCTCCTGCAGC
This sequence comes from Heteronotia binoei, assembly GCF_032191835.1. NCBI lineage: Eukaryota > Metazoa > Chordata > Lepidosauria > Squamata > Gekkonidae > Heteronotia > Heteronotia binoei. Next base: position 175,616,071 of record NC_083226.1, read on the forward strand.
TGACAGCAGGCCCTGTGAGAAGAGCCCTGTAAGGAATTCTAGCAGGACCTCCTTTGCCTATTAGGCCACAACCCCTGATATAGCCAACCCTCCTGGAGCTTACAGCAGGCCCTGCGAGAAGAGCCCTGTAAGGAATTCTAGCAGGACCTCCTTTGCCTATTAGGCCACACACCCCTGATGTAGCCAATCCTCCTGCAGCTTACAGTAGGCCCTGTACAAAGAGCCCTGTAAGGAATTCTAGCAGGACCTCCTTTGCATATTAGGCCACACACCCCTGATGTAGCCAGTCCTCCTGGAGCTTACAGCAGGCCCTGTGAGAAGAGCCCTGTAAGGAATTCTAGCAGGACCTTCTTTGCATATTAGGCCACACACCCCTGATGTAGCCAATCCTCCTGGAGCTTACAGGGCTCTTCGCACAGGGCCTATTGTAAGCTCCAGGAGCTACATCAGAGGGGTGTGGTCTAATATGCAAAGGAATCCCGGCTACAAAAAAAAAGCCATGGTTATCTGTATTGCGGGAAAGTGCCAGGGAAGGGAAAACACCTTTTGTCAAACCATTTTGGTTATTATTAATATTTAGAAAAGAAACTTCTCAGGAGCCATGACTGCCGACAAGATGTTGTTTTATAAACTGTATTTCATTTTTTTTAAAGACCTCTTAAATTAAAAAAGGATGGGACTGTCGCCATGCCAACACTGTGGTCTTGGGAAGATCGCGGTGGGGAGGGCAGGCAGAATTATATTAGTGCTTGGTTTGGTGCAGCGGTTAAGTGCGCGGGCTCTTATCTGGGAGAACCGGGTCTGATTGCCCACTCCTCCGCATACACCCGCTGATGTGGCCTTTGGTCAGCCACGAGTTGTCTCAAGGCTGTTCTGCTCAAGAGCAGTTTCTGTCAGAGCTCTCTCAGCCCCACCTACCTCACAGGGTGCCTGTCGTGGGGTGGGGAAGGGAAAGGAGATTGTGAGCCACTCTGAGACTCCTTTGGGAAGCCAAGGGCGGGCTATAATCACTGCACCCAATGTTCAAAGTATAAAAAAGATGGAGTCTTCCTCAAGCGCAAGCTGGTCCTACAAATGCTCTTCTTCTACGTGATCGCCAGATGATATTCCACGTTTCACATGCAAATTGCTTTATCAAGAAGCCGACATCTCCATGGTTCTGTGAATCTCAAGGACTATTCATAATATTATAACAGACAATAGAAGAGTTTTTGGTATACATTGCTTTATCGGTGGATTGATATTGTACGGTTGTTTTTCTGTTCTGTCTTCTGGGCATGGAGCCGGGTGTGGGGTGGGGAGGTCTTTGTGAATTTCCTGCATTGTGCAGGGGTTGGACTAGATGACCCTGGAGGGTATCTTCCAACTCTATGATTCTGTGTCTCTTCCCCCCCATATCATCTGTCTTGTACTTTCATTTCTGTGTAGCTGTTGTGCTATAACGCCCTGTGGTAAGCACTTCTGAATTTTCAACTTTAGCATTTATCTTTGGGATCACGCTGTGAAGATAAATATCCCTTCAGGAAGGGAAGGTGGTGATAATTGCAGCCCGTTCCACCATGGCAACAAGGGCTAGTGCAAGTGACAGGTTTGTTAGCAAGCTAGAAAGTTGGATCGTAGCATCTCTTGTCGGAGAGTTTTTCGGAGAGTTTTGCTGGTGTTAAGCTCGTGTTCAAGCCTAAGCTCTTCCTAAAAGCTACAATGATTAAACTGAGGAAATTGTACTTGGGTCACATTACGAGAAGACAAGAGTCACAGGAAAAGACAATAATCCTAGGCAAAGTTGAAGACAACAGGAAAAGAAGAAGGCACAACATGAGAGGAGATGAAGAACATAAGAGAAGCCCATCCAGTCCAACACTGTGTGACACAGTGGCCAAAAAAACCCAGGCGCCATCAGGAGCTCCATCAGCGGGGCCAGGACACTAGAAGCCCTTCTAATCAAGGAGGCCTGCAGTCTGCAAAATCTGAGCAAGGCTGGTAATGATAGGATATTTTGGAGCTCATCAATTTGTAGGCTAGCCATAAGTGAGAAGCAACTTGACGGTATTTAACACACACAAACACACAAAGCTTCCTTCAAGCAGGTTGTAAACCCAGATGTGTGCATGTATTTTTAGTGGTCGCTGCACATATTTGGGGGAAAGAGCCCCATGGCACAGAGCGGAAAGCTGCAGTATTGCAGTTCAAGCTCTGCTCATGACCTGAGTTCGATCCCTGGCGGAAGCTGGGTTTTCAGGTAGCCGGCTCGAGGTTGACTCAGCCTTCCATCCTTCTGAGGACGGTCAAATGAGTCCCCAGCTTGCTGGGGGGAAAGTGTCGATGACCGGGGAAGGCAATGACAAACCACCACGTAAAAAGTCTGCCAAGGAAATGTCATGATGTGACATCACCCCAGAATCGGAAACAACTGATGCTTGCACTACCTTTACCTTTACACATATTTGGAGGCCATGTTCTGACGCATTACAATCAGAGAAGCTCCCACACTTCCATCATCCTACAGCGTGTGCTGAACAGAAGTGTTCAGGATGGCATTCTTATAAAGAACTATAGTAGAATGTAACCAAATGGTCGTCTACCATGTTGTTCTTTGTAGGTATCACCTAGCTTTTACCTGAATGGTCTTATGTCTTGCACTTTCCTGTTCTCTACTGTTTATATTATGTCTTGCTTCAGTAGTTTTGTTGCTGACATTGCTCTCTGATTCTGTAGCCCAAGTCCAATATTATTGTTCCTTGGTTTTCTTATGCCGTCATAAGAACAGACCTTCTGGGTTAGAAGAACTGGGGTCCATCAAATCCAGCATTCTGTCCCATACAGAATAAGGCCAACAACTGGGCATAGATGGTGAGGCCTACAGAGAACAGAGTCCTGCTGGATCAGACCAGTGGTACATCCAGTCCAGCATTCAGTCTCATGCAGAGAGCAACCTGTTCCTCTAGAAGGCCAACGACAGGTCAAAAAGGCTGAGATCTTCATAAGAACATAACAAGAGTTCCTGCTGGATCAGACCAGTGGTCCATCTAGTCCAGCATCCTGTCTGACACAGTGGCCAACCAGTTCCTTTGGGGAGCCAACAACAGGCATGGAGGCCAAGGCCTCCATAAGAACAGAAGAGCCCTGCTGGATCAGACCAGTGGTCCATATAGTTAAGCATCCCGTCTGACACAGTGGCCAACCAGTTCCTTTAGAGGGCCAACAACAGGGCAAAGAGGCCAAGGCCTTCATCAGAACATCAGAAGAGCCCTGTTGGATCAGAGCAGTGGTCCATCTGGTCTAGCATTCTGTCCCACACAGTGGTCAAACAGTTCCTCTGAACAGCAAACAATAGGATATAGAGGCTGAGGCCTTCCCTGATGTTGCCACCTGGCTCTGGGATTCGTTGGTGGCCCTCTGAATGTGGAGATTCCCTTTAATTACCATGGCTAGTAGCCACCGATAGACCTTTCCTTTATAATTTGTCTAATCTTCTTTTAATAAGAATGTATCACTGAAGACTCACCGGTTTCTAGCCTTCCGACGCCCGGCCACACGGTTTTTATATCCTTTCATCCGTCTCGAATCTCAGTGTGAAAAGTGGGCTATAAATAAAATAAAAGAAATCTCCCTTCGGAATGCAGCTCTGATTTCCCCCGTCCTGCTTTTTCTTCTGGCGCTCCATGAAGATATTGATGGGGGAGCTCAAGGCCAGATCAGACATTTTGCCTTTTGGGATCCGGATGATTCATGACTTCGGATGCCCCTAAAGTCGGCTGAGGTGATTTTTTTTTAGGCCAGCTTCCACTCTGGGCACTTCCAGTTGTTTTTCTAGTCAAGGGTTATTGAGTCGTGTTTTTAGCCATGCTCCTTCAAGGCTGCTTTTTGACTGTGCCAATTTTCCTGCCTTTTTTTTTTTTTAGCCAATTTGAAGCAAGCAAGGTCTTCTGCTATATATGTATACTTTTCTTCCCTGTCGGTAGAGAAGTTAACAATCCTTTTTGGCTCAAACACTTATCAATGTTATTCTTCCAAATATGAGAGTCTGGTTCCCTTCTCCTTGGAATTAAGCTCAGACAAACTGAGTCATTTCAGGAAGAAGAAGAAGAAGCTATTGGATTTATATCCCGCCCTCCACTCTGAAGAGTCTCAGAGTGGCTCACAATCTCCTTTACCTTCCTCCCCCACAACAGACACCCTGTGAGGTGGGTGGGGCTGGAGAGGGCTCTCACAGCAACTGCCCTTTCAAGGGCAACCTCTGCCAGAGCTATGGCTGACCCAAGGCCATTCCAGCAGCTGTGAGTAGAGGAGTGGGGACTCAAACCTGGTTCTCCCAGATAAGAGTCCGCACACTTAACCACTACATCAAACTGGCTCTCCAGTTTGACTGGGCGATCTGTAGGAGAGCAAGTTTGGTGTAGTGGTTAAGTTAAACGTGCGGACTCTTATCTGGGAGAACCAGGTTTGAGTCCCCACTCCTCCATTTGCACCTGCTGGAATGGCCTTGGGTCAGCCATAGCTCTGGCAGAGATTGTCCTTGAAAGGGCAGCTGCTGTGAGAGCCCTCTCCAGCCCCACCCACCTCACAGGGTGTCTGTTGTGGGGGAGGAAGGTAAAGGAGATTGTGAGCCGCTCTGAGACTCTTCGGAGTGGAGGGCGGGATATAAATCCAATATCTTCGTCGTCTTCTTCTAGGAAGTCACAGGAACAACGGAGTAGCACGAGCAACCCATGGCACTGTTAATGGCACTGAAGAAGAAGAAGATATTGGATTTATATCCCTCCCTCCACTCCGAAGAGTCTCAGAGCGGCTCACAATCCACTTTCCCTTCTCCCCCACAACAGACACCCTGTGAGGTGGGTGAAGAAGAAAAAGATATTGGATTTATATCCCGCCCTCCACTCCGAAGAGTCTCAGAGCGTCTCACAATCTCCTTTCCCTTCCTCCCCCACAACAGACACCCTGTGAGGTGGGTGGGGCTGGAGAGGGCTCTCACAGCTGCTGCCTTTCAAGGACAACCTCTGCCAGAGCTATGGCTGACCCAAGGCCATTCCAGCAGGTGCAAGTGGAGGAGTGGGGAATCAAACCCGGTTCTCCCAGATAATAGTCCGCACGTTTAACCACTACACCAAACTGGTTCGGCAAATCATTTCAGGCTATTCCGGGCTTGATTTGATCATTTGAAGTGTCCCATACACCTGAGAGCACCTGTGTGCCACTGATACAGCTGTGGTGTTTGACATGTGTTCGTCCCAGAATTTCTGCCTCCTCTCCTCCTCCGCTCTAACTTTTCTACTGCTGGGGAATTGTTCGGTTAGGTGACAGGCAGCCAGGTGCTTTCTGGCAGATGAGATTCACAATTTCACGAGTCTAGCCTAAGTTTGGAAATGTGACTTAGATGGTGGAAGGAAAACCGTAAAGCTACGCTCCTGCCTCCAAAGTCTCAAAACAATATTAAGAAATGGAGACTCTTGCAACACCACCCGATACAGAGTCACGCCTTTCTACAGCCATTGACTTAAAAGGACTTAAAAGCTAAAGGTAGCGAGCACCAGTCGTTTCCGACTCTGGGGTGACATTGTGTCACAACATTTTCACGGCAGACTTTTTGCGGGGTGGTTTGCCATTGCCTTCCCTGGTCATCTACGCTTTCCTCCCTTCATTTGACCGACCTCGGAAGGATGGAAGGCTGAGTCAACCTCGAGCTGGCTACCTGAACCCAGCTTCCGTTGAGATCAAAGTCAGGTCATGAGCAGAGCTTGGGCGGCAATGCTGCAGCTTACCACTCTGCACAAAGGGCTGTTATTTAAAGGACTTAGAAGGGTATAACACTGATTTAGGATGGTGCTGTTAATGAGTCAACATGAGCTTGTGTGAGAATAAGGGCAGTCAAGTTGCTTCCTACTCAATGGCAGCCCTCTGAATTAATAAGAACATAAGAGAAGCCATGTTGGATCAGGCCAATGGCCCTTCCAGTCCAACACTCTGTGTCTCATAAGAGCATAAGAGAAGCCCTGTTGGATCAAGTCAATGGCCCTTCCAGTCCAACACTCTGTGTCACATAAGAAGATAAGAGAAGCCATGTTGGATCAGATCAATGGCCCTTCCAGTCCAACACTCTGTGTCACATAAGAACGTAAGAGAAGCCATGTTGGATCAGGCCAATGGCCCTTCCAGTCCAACACTCTGTGTCACATAAGAACATAAGAGAAGCCATGTTGGATCAGGCCAATGGCCCTTCCAGTCCAACACTCTGTGTCACATAAGAACATAAGAGAAGCCATGTTGGATCAGGCCTATGGCCCATGCAGTCCAACACTCTGTGTCACATAAGAACATAAGAGAAGCCATGTTGGATCAGGCCTATGGCCCATGCAGTCCAACACTCTGTGTCACATAAGAACATAAGAGAAGCCATGTTGGATCAGGCCAATGGCCCTTCCAGTCCAACACTCTGTGTCACATAAGAACATAAGAGAAGCCATGTTGGATCAGGCCAATGGCCCATCCAGTCCAGCACTCTGTGTCACACAGTGGCCAAAAAACCAGGTGCTATCAGGAGGTCCACCAGTAGGGCCCTGGCTAGAAGCCCTCCCACTGCACCCCTCCAAGCACCAAGAATGCTCTCAGCTTTGCTGACCTACAAACCTCATCACCACATTAAGGTGTGTGTCCAAGAGGGGGGAAAGGAGGTGTATACAGAAGTAAAGCCCAAGACTTCAATGCAAGTGTCCATTTCATTCAAGTACCAACATTCCTCTTCTTCTGCCGAGTTCAGGAGTTTAAAACAAAAACAAAAATCTTCAAATGCAATGGGAATAATCCTTACAAGTGGACTTGCATGTTCTGCATGGCCATTAGCCACGTATTACAGATGGAGAGAGGGTAGCAAACCAAGCTGGGAGCACAGTGTTCTAGGTGTGTACTCTTGAGTGAGGTAAGAGTTGAACTAGGGACACCATGACTCCTGGCTCATCCTTATAGCTACCATGATACATGAGATGTCAGGATAAGAACAGATAGCTCAGTGCGGAATGGGCTTCTTAAAGCTAAGAAACCACTGTTCCTGGAAGCAAGTGGTTCTGTTTTTGGGGACTAGAACCATATTTAGAGCATTGTGAAGTGGTCAAGAGAAGTAGATGGCAATTTGAAAAACCTGGTTTGATTCCCCCACTCTCCTCCACACGAAGCCTTCAGGGAGACCGTCTCCAAGAACTCTCTCAGTCCCATCTACTCCATAAGGTTCGTGTTTTGGGCAGAGGAAGGGAATAGTAAAACACTTTGAGACTCCTTAGGGTAGAGAAGTGGGGTTTAAAAAACAACCCATCTTTTTTTTTTCATGGAGAACTACTTCGATATCCCTTCTTCACCCAAAGGGTGATTAACACATGGAATTCACTGCCACAGGAGGTGGTGGCAGCTACATGCATAGATGGCTTCAAGAGGGGAGTGGATAAACATATGAAGCAGAGGTCTAACAATGGCTCTTAGCCACAGCTTATTGTTGGAACTCTCTCTCTGGGGCAAATGATGTTCTGTATTCTTGGCGCTGGGGAGCCAACAGTGGGAGAGCTTCTTGTGTCATGGCCCCACTGGTGGACCTTCTGATGGTACCTGTTTTTCTTGGTCACTGTGTGACAGACTTTTGGACTGGATTGGCCATTGGCCTGATCCAACATGGCTTCTCTTCTGTTCTTATGTTCATATTTTCTTCATCGGAACACTGAGGTATTGCTTCACACCTCTAATCATTTGGCTTGGAACTGTGTCGAAAGTTTCTGCATCCCAGCGGCAGGAGAGAGACAGCTCTCCCCGAGGAAGCTTTTCCCATTGTCTCTTCATCACATCGTGGTCCTCTGAATCCATAGCAACCATGATCAGCTGAAAAAAAAACCACAGGGTTTGGTTCGCCGGCCCTCCCATAGCACTGAACTCTCTCCACATACTCACCTTAATTTTTAACTGTTGCCATGGTGATGAAAGAAGGCATTGCAAAATGTACAAGCTGTTAAACATGACGCCAGAGCTGAGAGAAAGAGAGAGACAGAGAGAAAGAGACAGAGAAAGGGGGGAAAGGGGGGGAAAGCTAAGAATAAACTTTGGACGAATTCTCGGATGCGACCTGCTTCCTCCAAGTGCTGGCTGCTCTAGTGTCAGCCCAGCAGTTTGGCTCATTAAATCAAATGTGAATCAGCACCATGGAGAGCTCCCTCCTCGGAGGTTACGTCTCTTCAACCCAGAAAACATCAGCCAGAGAAAGCAGTGGGACCTAGCAACGTTTCTTGCATCTGGCACAGGGAAGAATCCTTAATCTCACTGATGCCACAAGTGTGTGCGTGGAAATTAAAACTGGGAGACACTCGGCTGAGTATCTGTAACACATGAACATACAAAGCTGCCTTATATGAACATATGAAGCTGCCTTATACTGAATCAGACCTTGGGCCAACAAAGTAAGTATTGTCTTCTCAGACTGGCAGCGGCTCTCCAGGCTCTCAAGCTGAGGTTTTTTTCACACCTATTTGCCTGGACCCTTTTTTGGAGATGCCGGGGATTGACCTGGGACCTTCTGCTTCCCAAGCAGATGCTTTACCACTGAGCCACCCATTCCTCCCTAACACTTATGAGGCTCTCCAGGGTCTCATGCTGAGGTTTTTCACGCCTATTTACCTGGACCCTTTTTAGTTGGAGATGCTGGGGATTGAACCTGGGACCTTCTGCTTACCAAGCAGATGCTCTGCCATTGAGCCACCCATTCCTCCCTAACACTTATGAGGCTCTCCAGGGTCTCAAGCTGAGGTTTTCACACCTATTTGCCTGGACCCTCTTTTGGAGATGCCAGGGATTGAACCTGGGACCTTCTGCTTCCCAAGCAGATGCTCTACCACTGAGCCACTGTCCCTCCCGGACATATCTTCTTCTTTTACTGCTACTTGGTCCATCATTGTCAGTACTGTCTACTCAGGTGGAGGTGCTGGGAACTGAAGTTTGGATCTTCTGCATGCAAAGGAGATGCTCTACCACTGAGCCACAGTCCTTCTCCGTGAAGAAAATGAAGAAAAAGAGCTACATGCGTTGCTTTATTTTTATTTTATTTTATTTAGGAGATTTATAGTCTGCCCTTCTCCATAACGGGCTCAGGGTGGATCATAGTCAGACCACTAAGAACATAACGACATAATGTAACGTCCGGTACAAGGTGCTGGTTATCACCTTTAAAGCCCTATATGGCTTGGGACCTGTCTACCTGAAGGACCGTCTTTCCCCACATGTTCCCCAGAGACTACTGAGGTTGGGAACACAAAATCTCCTTATAATAATAATAATAATAATAACTTTTAATTTCTATCCCGCCCTCCCCGCCAAAGCAGGCTCAGGGCGGCTTACAACATAAAATACATTATACATCAGATTACATAAATTGCAAATAAAATCCAAGTTAAGACAAATTACAAGTTAAAATTTACAAATTACAATGGTGCTAAAACATTCGATCTTCAATAATTCCATAAAATTCAGTAACCAAGAGCAATTTTTTAGAGGCATTTCCTAGTTTATCATTGGTTGAAGGCTAGTTTATAGAGGTGGGTCTTACAGGCCCTGCGGAACTGTTCCAAACTCCGCAGGGCCCGCACCTCTACCGGGAGTTGATTCCACTGCAGTGGAGCAGCAATAGAGAAGGCCCTATCTCGGGTGGCCTTCAATCTGGCCTCCCTTGGCCCAGGGACGGTCAGCTGGTTTTTTCCAGCCGACCGCAATGCTCTTTGGGGCTCATATGGGGAGAGACGGTCCTTCAGGTAGGCAGGTCCTCGGCCATATAGGGCTTTAAAGGTGATAACCAGCACCTTGTAACGAACTCGGTATCCCACTGGCAGCCAGTGCAGTTCGCGCAGCCCCGGCTGTATGTGCTCCCATCTTGGGAGTCCCAACAACAGCCTAGCCGCCGCGTTCTGCACCAGCTGCAGCCGCCGAGTTCGGCACAGGGGCAGCCCCATGTAGAGAGCGTTGCAGTAATCCAGTCTCGAGGTGACCGTAGCATGGATCACCGTTGCTAGGTCACGGCGCTCTAGGAAGGGGGCCAACTGCTTCGCCCGTCGGAGATGAAAGAACGCGGACTTGGCAGAGGCCGCTATCTGTGCCTCCATTGATAGTGAAGGCTCCAGAAGAACCCCCAAGCTCTTGACCCTATGTGCCGCTTTCAGCAGCACACCGTCAAAAATCGGCAAGGGGATTTCCCTTCCCAGGGCACCGCGACCCAAGCAAAGGACCTCTGTCTTCGTTGGATTCAACTTCAGCCCGCTCAGTCTGAGCCAACCTGCCACGGCTTGCAATGCTAGGTCCAGGCTTTCTGGGACGGAGTCAGGTCGGCCGTCCATTAATAGATAGAGCTGGGTGTCATCTGCATATTGATGGCACCCAAGCCCAAACCTCCGGGCAATCTGGGCAAGGGGGCGCATGTAGATGTTAAATAACATCGGAGAGAGAACTGCCCCTTGTGGCACCCCACACACTAGGGGGTGCCTCCGGGACAGCTCCCCCCCAATTGCCACCCTTTGTCCCCGTCCATCAAGGAAGGAGGAAAGCCACTGTAAAGCTAACCCCCTTATCCCTGTGTCGGCGAGCCGGCGGGCCAGTAGCTGATGGTCGACCGTATCGAACGCGGCCGACAGATCTAACAACATCAGCACCGCCACGCCGCCTCGATCCAGATGCCGCTGGAGGTCATCCATCAAGGCGACCAGCACTGTCTCCGTCCCATGACCCGGACGAAAGCCGGACTGGTAGGGGTCTAAGGCGGAAGTGTCATCCAAAAAGCCCTGCAACTGCGACGCTACTGCCCTCTCTAAAACCTTACCTAAAAATGGTAGGTTCGAGACCGGTCGATAATTCGCCAATTCGGCCGGGTCTGCTGTACTCTTTTTTAAGAGAGGGCGGACCATAGCCTCTTTCAAAGATGTTGGGAATTGCCCTTCCAAGAGGGATCTATTTATGATATCCCGTATAGGATATCTAAGCTCCCTCTGGCAAGATTTAATTAGCCATGAGGGGCATGGGTCGAGATCACAGGTTGTAGAGCGTGCAGTTGAGAGAATTTCGTCGACTTCCCCAAGACTGAGCGCGTCGAAGTGATCCAGGATAACTTCAGAAGACAGGCACGGAGCCCCGGGTTCTTGTTCTGCATCCAATGTGGCAGGAAAGTCCTGGCGGAGTGACAAGATTTTATCTGCAAAAAATTTCGCAAAAGCCTCACAGCCTATTTCCAATTCTCTCATATTTGGTCTGCCCTGGGGCAGATTGGTCAAATTTTCAATTATCTTAAATAATTGTGCCGGGCGCGAATTTGCAGATGCAATCCTGGCCGCAAAGTAATCTTTCTTTGCGGCTTTGACTGCCATCTCATAAGACTTCATAAACGTTCTATAGGATGTTCTTGTCGCTTCGTCACGAGTATGCCGCCACCGTCTCTCTAGTCGTCTGAGCCCCTGTTTCAGCTGGCGAAGCTCCAAGGTGTACCAAGGGGCCAGCCTGCTACGGGGGCGCAGAGGGCGCCGGGGTGCAATCTCGTTGATGGCTCTGGATAGCCTGTCATGCCAGGTCTCTACCAGGTCATCAAGGGAATTGCTAGGGGGCCAGGGGTCCCGCAGAGCCCTTTGGAACCGCTCAGGGTCCATCAGACTCTGCGGGCGAGCCAAAATAGGCTCGCCGCCCATACAGGGTTGAGGCGGCGCACCCACACGGGCCTTGAGGGCTAGGTGGTCCGACCATGGCACCGCTTCTACTGCGATACCGTCCACCAAAATCCCGGACGCAAAGATCAAGTCCAACATGTGTCCGGCCTGATGCGTGGGGGTGGTAACAAATTGGGAGAGTCCCAGTGTCGCCATGGAAGACACTAGGTCCAGCGCCTGATTGGAGGCCGCGTCGTCTGCATGGACGTTGAAGTCACCCAAGACCATAAGCCTTGGGAACTCCAACGCCCAGCCCGCCACCGCCTCCATCAGGGCTGGTAAGGCGTTGGCTGGTGCGTTTGGCGGACGGTACACCAGCCAAATCGCCAACCCCTCCCCCACCTCCCATGCCAGACCGGCACATTCCAGGCCCTCGATCGTTGGGGCCGGGAGAGCCCTGAAGGAGTAACCCTCCCGTATGAATAGCGCCACCCCTCCCCCCCGGCCAGTTGTCCGTGATTGGTGAAAGACCGAGTAGCCTGGGGGCGCCATCTGGGAGAGAGCCACCGTCTCTCCATCCCGCACCCAGGTCTCGGTCACGCAAGCCAGGTCCATATCCTGCTTAAGCAGGTAATCTCTAAGGATTGAGGTCTTATTGTTTATGGACCTGGCGTTGCATAACACCAATGACGGAGACTGGCATTCCCTCTTGGCCCCACTACCTGCCACCCTCGGGATGGGACGCAGACTGGAAGGGGGCCGAGCACTGTTTTGTCTCTGCCTCCTTCCCCTGTAGTTCCGTCTGCTCCCACCGTCATACCTCCCCCTCCCCATGAGCACTGGGATCCCTAGGCCAGACATCCACTCTGTGCCCAATCCTTCACCACAATAGGTTGGTTTGCTACCCAGTTATCTTATCCAACTTCTCCCCCCCCCACCCTCCTCTAGTTCACCGTTCTATATTACTTGGCCCTCTAATAATTTAATCTATAGTTATTTAAATTTGAACCCCCAACCCTAACTCCTCAATTGATTAGCTAAAAACCTTGAATCTCTATGGCATATTAATAAATAAGTAAATATATCCCCCCTTACTATCCCTGGGCCAAAAGAAGCCCGCTTGAAATCCACCAGAGAAAGGGCCTTCTCTGTTATGGCCCCTACATGGTGGAATCAGCTGCCGGAGGAGGTGAGGGCCCTGCGGGACCTTGTTCAGTTCCGCAGGGCCTGTAAGACGACCCTCTTCTGGCTAGCTTACACCTAGCTTGAGAATTTAATGCAACTTGCCATATTTCTTTTTATATATTTGGAATATTTATTAATTTTTAAGGTTTTATCTGTTTTTAAATGTTTAATTCCTTACATGTTTAAATATTGTTTAATTTTTGTGTCGGATTTATTGTTGGAAGCCGCCCTGAGCCACTTGTGGAAAGGGCGGGATATAAATTCTAAATAAAAAAAAAAATAAGAGAAGTCCATCAAGCTCAGAATTGTCTACTCTGACTGGCAGCAGCTCTCCAGAGTCTCGGCAGAGGTCTTCCACATCATCTTCTACCTGATCCTTTTACCTGGAGATGTCAAAAGTTGAACATGGAATCTTCTGCATGCCAAGCAGTTTGGTGTCGTGGTTAAGTGAAGGGACTCTAATCTGGGAGAACCGGGTTTGATTCCCCACTCTTCCACTTGCACCTGCTAGCATGACCTTGGGTCAGCCATAGCTCTGGCAGAGGTTGTCCTTGAAAGGGCAGATGCTGTGAAAGCCCTCTCCAGCCCCACCCACCTCACAGGGTGTCTGTTGTGGGGGAGGAAGGTGAAGGAGATTGTGAGCCACTCTGAGACTCTTTGGAGTGGAGGGCGGGATATAAATCCAATATCTTGTTCTTCTTCTCTAGCACTGAGCCAAGGCCCCTCCTCCTTTAAGTGTCTTCTGGGGCCTGAGAGAGGCGATTCTCGGAAATTCCATCTGCACATTACAAAGTTCTTGTTTTGGCTGGGGAAGACAAGTGCTTTGTTTCACACATGCAGTGAGGTGATACCATAAAATGAATTTTGCATTACAAAATGTTACCAGTTGGGTATGTGTCAAGTGCCGTCAAGCTATTTCCAGCTTTGGGTCACTCTTTGAATTAACGTCCCAAAAAATTGCGAGCATGAGCCCCTCCTCCATCTTAGGAGAGCCAGTTTGGTGTAGTAGTTAAGTGTGCGGAGTCTTATCTGGGAGAACCGGGTTTGATTCCCCACTCCTCCACTTGCACCTGCTGGCATGGCCTTGGGTCAGCCATAGCTCTGGCAGAGGTTGTCCTTGAAAGGGCAGCTGCTGTGAGAGCCCTGTCCAGCCCCACCCACCTCACAGGGTGTCTGTTGTGGGGGAGGGAGTTAAAGGAGATTGTGAGCCGCTCTGAGACTCTTCGTAGTGGAGGGCGGGATATAAATCTAATATTTTCATCTACCTCACAGGGTGTCTGTTGTGGGGGAGGAAGGTAAAGGAGATTGTGAGCCTCTCTGAGACTCTTTGGAGTGGAGGGCGGGATATAAATCCAATATCTTCATCTACCTCACAGGGTGTCTGTTTTGGGGGAGAAAGGGAAAGGAAATTGTGAGCCACTCTGAGACTCTTCGGAGTGGAGGGCGGGATATAAATCCAATTTCTTCTTCTTCATTTTTAAATGGACTGTAGTCACTCTATTCACTGAACTCTCTCCACAGGGCCAGCAAACCAAACCCCATGGGGTTTTTTTTCAGCTGATCATGATTTGTTTTGCTGTCCCTGGCCCTGTTGAAACTCTCTCACCTTAATTTTTTACTGTTGCCATGGTGATGAAAGAAGTTTGGAGGTTCAAGTCTGCGGTAGGGTAAGACAAGACACACTGAACTGCCACGTGCTTGGTCTTATATTACCTGAGTTGTGCCCTCAGGGAATGAGGTCATGTGGTCTGTGACAAGGCGGCCAGCTGACCTGTAACACTGCAGTGATGTCAGACTGCAGAGGATTTGAGCAGACTTCGGAGGATGGTAGAAGACAGGAGGGCCTGGCGTGACTTTGTCCATGGAGTCACAAACACTCGGACTCGACTGTGCGACTGAACAACGAAAATTCACTCTAGCCTTGGTTCCAGACTCCCTGAACCCTCCTTTTGTCACAGTGTGTGGACTGAGTTAACTCTGGCCTAGTGTCAGAGATACAGGACTCTTATTGTTGTGTCCTCCTTTTGTCACAATTTATGGACTGGGTTAACTCTGGCCTAGTGTCAGAGATACAGGACTCTTATTGTTGTGTCCTCCTTTTGTCACAATTTATGCACTGGGTTAACTCTGGCCTAGTGTCAGAGATACAGGACTCTTATTGTTGTGTTCTCCTTTTGTCACAATTTATGGACTGGGTTAACTCTGGCCTAGTGTCAGAGATACAGGACTCTTATTGTTGTGAACACAGGCAAACTGCTTATATGGACATCAACAACAAACGCCCCCTTGCGTACTGTCTATAGGCAGTGGGTCCTGTGTGATTCTAAGCATTTGGCGACTGTGTCAGCTTCAATATGGACCTTTTACTCTGTAAGGCCAAGCAGCAAACGTTACAGCTTGACTAAGAGGCCTCCCTGCTTGCTCCTGCCAGTGTTGTAACGATGCATTCCTCCTGGCTAGAAGGATTTCAGTTCAGGCTTCCCCAAGGAGCTGCCAAGGTATGCAGAACGGCGCTGCACTTCTGTCCAAGGAAGACAGCCTATAAGAACAGCTTTCAGCAGCAGCCATGATGAAGGAGGCCCTGAAGCCATCTGGTTCTGGTACAGCCATGAAGTTACAACAACAGCAGCGCATATGCCGGGTGGGTCAAGCCAGATGCAAAAGGAGCGGCCCACAGCTGAACAAAAGGGCTCGCTACGACGCCCTCACATAACAAAGGTTTGTTCCCGTCAGCCATTAAGAAGATCGCTGGAAACAAATAATTAGCCCAAGGAAGAAACCGCTGCTGGGGAATTAAGCCCATCCTGCAGGAGAGCCACGTTGCGGTCGCTGTGGTGCTACAGTCGATGAACGACGGGACTCTGAATTGACCGATTTCCTTTCTTTGCTTTTCAGTAGTTAAGACCCATCATGACCCACTAATCCTTGGAGCCTTCTCCTTTCCACCCTGTCTACCCCTTTTGGTGGCGTCAGCAGTCACATGTTCTGACATCACTGCAGTGTCGCGGGACAACTGGTCGCCTTGTCCCAGACCACAGGACCTCATTCCCTGAGGGCACAGCTCAGGTAAGATAAGGCCAAGCAGGTGGCAGTTCAGTGTGTTGTCTTACCCTACCACAGACTTGCACCCCCATGCTCTGTTTGGGCCACGCTTCACCAGTTTGGTGAGAGCCAGTTTGGTGTGGAGAGCCAGTTTGGTGTAGTGGTTAAGTGTGCAGACTCTTATCTGGGCGAACCGGGTTTGATTCCCCACTCCTCCACTTGCACCTGCTAGCATGGCCGTGGGTCAGCCAGAGATCTGGCAGAGTTGTCCTTGAAAGGGCAGCTGCTGTGAGAGCCCTCTCCAGCCCCACCCACCTCACAGGGTGTCTGTTGTGGGGGAGGGAGATAAAGGAGATTGTGAGCCGCTCTCAGACTTTTCGGAGTGGAGGGTGGGATAGAAATCCAATATCTTCTTCTTCTTCTTCTTCTTCTTCGGCCGGGGCTCCAGGGTCTGCACTGGCTGCCAGTAATATTCCGAGTCCGGTACAAGGTGTTGGTTATTACCTTTAAAGCCCTATATGGCCTAGCACCTGCCTACCTTAGGGACCGTCTCTCCCCACACGTTCCCCAGAGAGTACTACGCTCAGGTTCACAAAACCTGTTGGTAGTCCCCGGGCCAAAGGAGGCCCATCTAAAATCCACCAGGGATCGGGCCTACTCAATAACGGCACCTTATTGGTGGAACCAGCTGCCGGAAGAGGTGCGGGCCCTGCGGGATCTAGGGCAATTCCACAGGGCCTGCAAGACAGTCCTCTTCCGGCAGGCCTATGACATTAGCTGACAATGTAAAACATCTTGGATGGAACAAAATGTATCTATAGGCCACCAGTTTTATTCTATCTTGGTTTTTTTACTAATTTATGGTTTAATTGTATTTTTAAATGTTTTAAACTGAAGTTGTTTTAATTATTATGTTGTAAGCCGCCCTGAGACACTTAGGTGAGAAGGGCGGGGTATAAATCTTAATATAAATAATAAATATAAATAAATAAATAAATAAATAAATTCTTCTTCTTCTTCTTCTTCTTCTTCTTCTTCTTCTTCTTCTTCTTCTTCATGTCTTCTGCTTCAAGGATTCATGGGAACAGGTCGTATCATCCCTCCCCTCTGCAATATTCCTAAATGTCCGTCTATGTTTCATCTCTATTTTTCTTAGTTCTGGTGTGTGTGAATGTTTGATGGTTTATGTGTGATTGTATTTTTATATAATAAAAAAAAAAACATTTATTTTAGTCTATCTGCGGGACCGCCTTTCTCCACATGTTCCCCAGAGAGCACTGTGTTCAGGGACAAAAAAAATCTATTGTCCATCCCTGGACTAATGGAGGCTAGGTTGCATTCGATGTGAGCTAGGGCCTTCTCGGTGGCAGCACCAGAATTGTGGAATGCTCTCCCGGAGGCCATAAGGGCCCTGCGGGATCTCTCCACTTTCCGCAGGGCCTGTAAGACCGAACTGTTCCGACAGGCCTTTGATGTCTAGCCGGGAGAGAACTGCCACCCGACATCATATTGAGAACTATGTGATTACCGTCAGAAAAGAACTCGCCTATATTGTAGTGATACAGCAACATGAAATGTTTTTAAAATCTTAAATTGTAATTACGTTTTATTGGCTTTTACTGGTTTTAACTGTCAAGCATGCGGGTTCAATGACGAGTCAAAGTTGATACAAAGACTACGTTTATTGATAGACCGATACTTTGGTATAGTAGGTTCTTGAGAGTAATGAAACTGATACATTGATACAATACTTTTAAGGCTTACTTCAAAAGGATTCCAAGGGATGGGGTTGCGGGGTAGCATTCACACATAAAATATCATAAACGTCTACGTTCCCATAGTGTCATCAGGACTTCGTCCTTGGTTTCTCCAGATGTCTCGTACTTCCTTAGAGGAATGTATGGGAAGGTGCTG
The DNA here is from genome assembly GCF_032191835.1 of Heteronotia binoei. NCBI lineage: Eukaryota > Metazoa > Chordata > Lepidosauria > Squamata > Gekkonidae > Heteronotia > Heteronotia binoei. The sequence continues at coordinate 175,633,860 of NC_083226.1, forward strand.
ATTACTTTGTTTCGTTTCTCACTACTTCTAATTACAAGCCATAAAGCAAGATGGGGGAAGGGAAAGAATAACAGACTAACAAAGTTGGATCCTCCATGACACTTCACAGACCAGGTTTAGGCAGGACCCTAAAACAATCAATTATCAATGGAATTTCACCATGCTTGACAATAACTTGTGAATATGAATGTTGTCAGTCGCCCTGAGTCCTCTTGTGGAGAGGGCAGGGTAGAAATTTGAAGTAATAAATAAATAAATAGTCAACCTCTCCTCGTTATTGGGTAAATTTCTAAGAGACCTCTCCTGTAGACACAGGTCCTGGGTCTCGCTGAGCCTTCATTTATGGAGGGACTGTGGATCAGTGGTAAAGCATCTGCTTGGGAAGCAGAAGGTCCCAGGTTCAATCCCTGGCATCTCCAAAAAAAGGGTCCAGGCAAATAGGTATGAAAAACCTCAGCTTGAGACCCTGGAGAGCCGCTGCCAGTCTGAGAAGACAATACTGACTTTGATGGACCAAAGGTCTGATTCAGTATAAGGCAGCTTCATATGTTCATATATGTTCATTGCCCACCAAGCTAATTCCCCCCTAACCTCTCCGGAGGGCAATTTGGCTAACAAAATGTCCTTGCTCAGGTCTTGCAAGCTGAGGGTCATGGCTTCCTTGGTTGAATCTAGACAGCCAGTTTGGTGTCGTGCTTAAGAGCACAGTTTGATTCCCCGCTCTTCCATATGCACCTGCTGATCTGACCTTGGGTCAGCCACAAGTTTTCACAGAGCTGTTCTGCTCAAGAGCAGTTCTGGGAGAGCTCTCTCAGCCCCACCTACCTCACAGGGTGTCTGTTGTCAGGAGGGGAAGGGAAAGGAGATTGTAAGTCACTCTGAGGCTCCTTTGGGTCGTGAAGGGGGTATAAATCAAACCTCCTCCTCCTCCTTTTCCTCATCTCCTCCTCCTCCTCCTTTTTCTTCTTCTTCCTTTGGGTCTTCATGCTGCACTCAGCTTTTCCTAACATTCTTGTCTTTTCCAGTGACTCTTGTCTTCTCAAAATACAATAGTAATTTTAGCTTCTAGGGTAGGGTTGCCAAGTCCAATTCAAGAAATATCTGGGGACTTTGGGGGCGGAGCTAGGAGACATTGGGGGTGGATCCAGGAACAAGGATGTGACAAGCATAATTGAACTCCAAGAGAGTTCTGGCCATCACATTTAAAGGGACAGCATTTAAAGGGAGGGACGGTGGCTCAGTGGTAGAGCATCTGCTTGGGAAGCAGAAGGTCCCAGGTTCAATCCCTGGCATCTCCAAAAAAGGGTCCAGGCAAATAGGTGTGAAAAACCTCAGCTTGAGACCCTGGAGAGCCGCTGCCAGTCTGAGAAGACAATACTGACTTTGATGGACAAAAGGTCTGATTCAGTATAAGGCAGCTTCATATGTTCACACCTTTTTTTAATGTCTTCCTTCCATAGGAAATAATTAAGGATAGGGGCACCTTCTTTTGGAGCTCATAGAATTGGACCTCCTGGTCCAATCGTTTTGAAACTTGGGGGGTACCTTGGGGAGAGGAACTAGATACTATACTGAAAATTTGGTGCCTCTACCTCAAAAAACAGCTCCCACAGAGCCCCTGAAACCTCCAGATCAATTCCCCATTATACCCTACGAGGATCGATCTCCACATAGGGAATAATGAAGTGCTCAGCAGACATTTCCCTCCCCACCACCACCCTGTTTCTGGTGAGTCTGAAGCAGGGTATTTGCCTCTCTACTCACGAGTTGCTGCCAACTTCTTCACAGCAACACAGACACACCATCCCAAGAGGAAGCCTTTCAATCGGAGACTGAAGTCTCTGGAGGTGCAAAGGCATATGGTCCTCTGGGGGCGGGGCTTCCCCCCGCTAGTCAGCTGACTGGGGGCTGGAAGGAGCCTGGGAAAGCGGAAGAACTCCCGCTGGGACCTGGGGATTGGCAAGCCTATTCTAGGGAGAGCTACAGGGTTGAGAATAAGCCACTATTTTCTCGAGAAGCAAAATCAGAGTCGATCTGCTTGCCGAATGCCAACTTCCAAGGCGAAGGGAAGTTCCAGAAACTTTTGTCCTTCCTGTTTAAGTCACTCACTTAGCCACGGGGACTCATCAATTCACACCGATCTTCTGTCCAAAATGCTGATGGAAACCACAGCCCTCTTAGCATACGCGAAGCATATACAGTGACAGTTAATCTAAAGATACGAGACATAAGAAGCCAGCTTGGCAGAAGGTCTTGGCTATTGTCCTTCAGCTAGTTAAGGGGTAGCATGCGGTTGTGAACAGCTGAGAAAATTAACAGTGCCGCATACCGGTTGTCCCACCTTCTTCTGGGAATGAACATGATTCCAATTAAAAACCAACGGAGACAACCCATGCCGGCGCTTTGGCAGTGAGAGCTCTCTGGCTGCCTGTTGACTCCCAAATTAAGTGAAACATCTGACACAGAAGCATATGTTTTTGGCGCTGTTGTTTAAGCCCCCATGTTTGAAGGGAACGATACTGAAATTCTACAAGGTGTGAAAAAAAGGGTGAGGGAATCTTTTTTCTGACTGTGGAGGGAAACAAGCTTCATCCTACCCCCCAATTCTCTTTTACTACAAAGTTTTGAATTGTAAATCTGGACGTTTCTGCTTTAGACAATAGGGATACATAAACATGTGATACCGCCTTCTACCAAATCAGACCCTTGGCCCATCCAAGTAAGTTTGGTGTAGTGGTTAAGCGCACAGACTCCTATCTGGGAGAACCGAGTTTGATTCCCCACTCCTCCGCTTGCAGCTGCTGAAATGGTCTTGAGTCAGCCATATCTTTCACAGGAGTTGTCCTTGAAAGGGCAGCTGCTGTGAAAGCTCTCTCAGCCCCACCCACCTCACAGGTCAGCTGGCCTCCTTGTCACAGGCCACATGACTTCATTCCCTGAAGGCACAACTCAGGTAATATAAGGCCAAGCACATGGCAGTTCAGTGTGTCTTGTCTTACCCTACCACAGACTTGCACCCCCAAACTCTGTTTGGGCCACTTTTCACCATCTTGTCTTCTGCTTCAAGAATGCATGGGAACAGACACAGCAGGTGTCTGTTGTGGAGGGGGGGAAGGTAGAGGAGATTGTGAACGCTCTAAGACTATTGAGATTCTGAGTATAGGGCAGGATATAAATCCAATATCATCGTCTTCTTCTTCTTCTCCTCAGACTGGCAGCAGCTCACCAGAGTTTCAGGAAGAGGTCTTCCACACCATCTACCACCTGATCCTTTTAATTGGAGATACTGGGGATTGAACCTGGGACCTTCTACATGTCAATCAGGTGTTCTACCAATGAGCCACTGAGGTCGTTCCCATCACCTACTGCCTGGTCTTTTTGACTGGAGATGCCAGGGATTAAACCTGGGACCTTCTGCATGCCAAGCAGTTGCTCCATCACTGAGCAACGGCCCCTCCTGTCATCTCCGCAAATAGGGTCTCGCTCTGTGTTATGTGCTAAAAAGTTGCGATTCAACTTCTAAGAATATTGAAGCATTGCTCTCCTAGGAAAGAATTTTAGTAATCTACTCTTGAAGCTCGTTGAAGCTCTATGTGAAACAGAGAACAGCGCAACTCTGTCGCATTCTGATGCCTTGCTACATTACATCATCCTACTCGTCTGTTCACCAAAGAAAAGACTGGAGCGTTGTTCTCCGTTTTGAATATCGACCTCTTTTACCACAGCCCGGATCTTCAGTTTGAGAATTTTCACGTTCAGAGACTTAAATGACATGGGAGACAGCTGTGGCTCTCTGGGACAGTATCTACTTGGCATGCAGAAGATCCCAGGTTCATCCCCAAACATCTCTAGCTAAAAAGACTAAATCAGGGGTGACCAACGGTAGCTCTCCAGATGTTCTTTGCCTACAACTCCCATCAGCCCCATCCATTGGCCATGCTGGCTTGGGCTGATGGGTGTTGTAGGCAACAAACATCTGGAGAGCTACCGCCAGCCACCCCTGGACTAGATGATGTAAAGGAACTTTACCTGAGACCCTGGAGAGCTGCTGCCAGTCCTGGTAGACAATACTGACCTTGCTAGGTCGATGGTTTGATTCTATATAAGGCAGCTTTTGGCGTGAATGCAAATTAAAAATGGCCAATTGAAGCGGCTGATTTATTGAAGACCTCCAGAACTTCAGAAGACTCCTGATCCTGGCCTACTAGGGTTGCCAGGTCTGGGTTGGAAAATACTTGGAGACTTTGGGGGTGGATCCAGGAGAAGGTGAGGTTTGGGGAGTGGAGGGATCTCAGCATGGTACAATTCTATACAGTCCACCCTTCAATGCAGCCGTTTTATCCAGGGGATAACCACCGGAAGCCATAAAACTTTCATGCCAAGGATGTAAATATGCGTTTTTAGTTAAATTAAACAAAAACAGAACTAAGAAACACTGAACATTTGGGTTCTGGTCCTACCATCTGTGGCCACAGAAACCAATTCCACACCATCCTCTATATGACAGCCCTTCAAGGACAGTCGCCTCCTCTCCAGGCTAAACATGCCTAGCTCCCTCAACCTTTCTTCATAGGACTTGGTCTCCAGACCCCTCACCATCTTCGTCACCCTCCTCTAAAGCCGTTCCTCAGAAACATCTTCCTCAGCAATTATCTCTCTAAAATTAACCATAATCATTATAACACAAGGGACACCACACAACTAAATGGACTCCGAGTATTGTAAAGGAGTGCACGCTGAGTCGTTTGAACATATTTACAGCACCACTTTTATGCAAGAAGCAAGCCAGTCCATTAACGTTTTGCTAATCAGGTACAAAGCCTTCTGCTCTAATAATCACTGGCAAAATGCTCTCTAAGCAAGCTGGCAACATACTCCTCATAAGAAAAAAAAAGGTTCCCCTATAATTTCAGGGCTTTTTTTGTGGGGAAAAGCCCAGTAGGAACTCATTTGAATATTAGGTCACACCCCCTGATGCCTAGCCAGGAAGAACTGTGTTCCTGTGTGTTTCTGCTCCAAACAAATCCCTGTATAATTTCATCTATCTATCTATCTATCATCTATCTATCTATCTATCTATCTATCTATCTATCTATCTATCTATCTATCTATCATCTATCTATCTGTTTGTCTGTCTGTCTGTCCGTCCGTCCGTCCGTCTGTGGCTTTTTTGCAGCAGCAGCAGGAATTTCTTGGCATATTAGGCTACACCCTGATGTAGCCAATCCTCCACGAGCTTCTTTCAGGGCCTACTGTAAGCTCCAGGAGGACTGGTTACATCAGGAGTGTGTGGCCTAATATGCAAAAGAATTCCTGCTACAAAAAACTCACCTCTCTCCATCCATCCATCCATCCATCCATCCATCCAGAGCCAGTTTGGTGTAGTGGTTAAGTATGCGGACTCTTATCTGGGAGAACCGGGTTTGATTCCCCACTCCTCCGCTTGTACCTGCTAGCATGGCCTTGGGTCAGCCATAGCTCTGGCAGAGGTTGTCCTTGAAAGGGCAGCTGCTGTGAGAGCCCTCTCCAGCCCCACCCACCTCACAGGGTGTCTGTTGTGGGGGAGGAAGGTAAAGGAGATTGTGAGCCACTCTGGGACTCTTCGGAGTGGAGGGCGGGATATAAATCCAATATCTTTTTCTTCTTATCTTCCATCCATCCATCCATCCATCCATCCATCCATCCATCCATCCATCCATCCATCCATCCATCCATCCATCCATCCATCCATCCATCCACCCACCCACCTATCTATCTATCTATCTATCTATCTATCTATCTATCTATCTATCTATCTATCTATCTATCTATCTATCTATCTATCTATCTATCTATCTATCTATCTATCATCTATCTATCTATCTAGATTTGTATCCCGCCCTCTCCTTACAGACTCAGGGCGGCTAACAACACTTTAAAACAACAATTCAGCTCAAAAACAAGACATTATGATAAAAACAACAGCATAACACTTTTCAAAAGTATAACTGATCGTCCAAGATTTGTTCACCATCGCTGCTATTATTGCTTTGGCGCTCACATATTGCTGACATTATTGCTACTGTTGTGTTGGCGCTCAAATGTCATTATTATAGTGCTGGTCGGGCTCTCAGAGCGATGACGTAGCGGTTGCCTGTCTCCGGTGTTAAATGCAAGCCACAAGAGTTTGGCCTTGCACAGGCCCTGCGGAACCGTACCAGGTTCCGTAATCCTATGCAGAGGTGTGAAACTAACACATCCTTTAAGGCACAGATCATAATTATAGCCACGATCATGGTTATTATGAAGCTGATATTCAATACACTTTAAACGATACCCTTAGTAATCCAATAACTATATCTCAAAATAACACCTATCATGAATGCAATGTAAATAGATTACAATGGTGGAGAAGAAGAAGAAGAAGAAGAAGAAGAAGAAGAAGAAGAAGAAGAAGAAGAAGAAGAAGAAGAAGAAGAAGAAGAAGAAGAAGAAGAAGAAGAAGAAGAAGAAGAAGAAGAAGAAGAAGAAGAAGAATCAATGTTCCCTGCACCTCGACACTTTTGAACAAAACCTGGAAGTGAGCTGGTGTTGATCTAGGCATCCCAGGAAGCTCTATGGCTTTACTATAAAGTTTTTGGTAATTCCCAGAGCTACCCCACATCACAACCAGGTTTTCTCTGAAGCGACATAGCAGTCCAAAGAATGCCATTTCCCTTTCCATTGGTTACCAGGCACCATCTGTATACTCTATCACAAAGTATTCTGCTCATTTTGCTTCCGAGCCCCCTGACACTTGGACTCCTCCATAATCACTGAGTACAAATCCCCAGAAATCCACCTCGCTGTTACCAGCGCATTGCAAAGTCCTGGGGCAGTGAGTTCCATCTGTTGAGGATACAGCTGGTCGCTTCTGATCGATTCGCCCTCTATCTTTCAGCATTAAACGATCGCGGCATTAAACCTTGCCCTGGTCTTCGCGTTATTAAAAGGAGCGGCGTCCCTGCTGAATTCCGCAGACTTAACAGAAGAAGCAAAGCGAAGAAGAGAGATCGCTGGAGGGAAGAGGAAGGAGATACCAGGTGCCACTGGAATCCAGGGTTGTTTTTTTTTAAAGCATCAAAACAGCTGGAGGATGTTAAGGAGACAAGGCATTATGACCCAACTGGACCAAGGCCAGGTCACATAGGTTAATACCCCTCAACCTCTGTGGAATAGCACATAGAAATTGCTAATGGCTGGAGAGGGGGGGGGGAAATATTGAGCACATTAATCTGGATGCAACGGCTCCTGCACGGTATCTCCAGCTGCCTCGTGGCCTGTGTGGTGGCGATATTATGGCTCTCCTCTAAACACCCAGAGGGCAGGTGATGTGCTTGGCTTTATAGCCGACTCAGCCCAAGAGCAACAATGCAGTCATCTGTATGCCAACATGTGGCAATTAAAGCCCATAAACAAAGAAGATATTGGATTTATATCCCACCCTATATGCCGAATCTCAGAGCGGCTCACAGTCTCCTTTATCTTCCTCCCCCACAACAGACGGCCTGTGAGGTGGGTGGGGCTGGAGAGGGCTCTCACAGCAGCTGCCCTTTTAAAGACAGCCTTTGCCAGAGCTATGGCTGACCCAAGGCCATTCCAGCAGTTGCAAGTGGAGGAGGGGGGAATCAAACCCGGTTCTCCCAGATAAGAGAGCTCTGGCTGACCCAAGGCCATTCCAGCAGTTGCAAGTGGAAAAGGGGGGAATCAAACCCGGTTCTCTCAGATAAGAGAGCTCTGGCTGACCCAAGGCCATTCCAGCAGTTGCAAGTGGAGGAGGGGGGAATCAAACCCGGTTCTCTCAGATAAGAGAGCTCTGGCTGACCCAAGGCCATTCCAGCAGGTGGACGTGCAGGAGTGGGGAATCAAACTCGGTTCTCCCAGATAGGAGTCCACACACTTAACCACTACACCAAACTGGACAGAGAGCCATAATTTCACCGAGTGCCGTAGACTTCTGCAGTCAGTTTCCTTCGCCTGCAACACTCCCCCACCCCAAGATGGTTACACAAGAGTACATTTTGTCAATTATTGATTTATGGACATCTAAGTCTTCCTGGAGTCACCACTTAATGTTCTTTCTCCCCTACCCCTTTCCTTTATCATCTCTGTGCCACCCAGAGAGGGTCTTCTCCAACAGCCCAAGTCTATACTGTTTAACATTTCACATTCTTCAATAGATTACCCCATTAAGCATTATGTTTTCCAGGCTGTATAGATTAAAGTAATTAAACTTGTCCTCCCAAGACCTAGCACTTTGATTATGGGAGCTTTCTCCCACCTCGAGCGCATTTGAGGTGATTTGCTGTAATATCGTCTCTGGGAATTTAGGGGCCATAACAGTGTGAAAGCAGCAAGATATGATGGTCTTTGGAGGTAGGGGAAATGAGACTCTGAGACATCCACTTCTGATTAATTTTTTTCTTTTCTACACCGCAGCCATATGGAAGCAAGCGATCTGCGTGATTTAAAAAGGAAACTTTCAGGAAGGATTGGAGCGGTTGGCGACATGAAACCCTTTGAAAAGTACCAGGGCTTTTTTTCTGTAGCAGGAACTCCTTTGCATATTAGGCCACACAGCCCTGATGTAGCCAATCCTCCTGGAGTTTACAATAGGCCCTGTACTAAGAGCCTTGTAAGCTCTTGGAGGATTGGCTACATCGGAGGTTTGTGGCCTAATATGCAAAGGAGTTCCTGCTAGAGAGCCAGTTTGGTGTAGTGGTTAAGTGCGGTGACTCTTATCTGGGAGAAACGGGTTTGATTCCCCACTCCTCCATTTGCAGCTGCTGGGATGGCCTTGGGTCAGCCATAGCTCTTGTATAGGGTTGCCAAGTCCAATTAAAGAAAAATCTGGGGACTTTGGGGGCGGAGCCAGGAGACTTTGGGGGTGGAGCCAGGAGACATTGGGGGTGGAGCCAGGAACAAGGATGTGACAAGCATAATTGAACTCCAAGGGAGTTCTGGCCATCACATTTAAAGGGACAGCACGCCTTTTTAAATGCCTTTCTTCCATAGGAAATAATTAAGGATAGGGGCACCATCTTTTGGGGCTCATAGAATTGGACCCTCTGGTCCAATATTTTTGAAACTTGGAGGGTATTTTGGGGGGGAGGAACTAGCTGCTATACTAAATATCTGGTGCCTCTACCTCAAAAAATAGCCCCCCCAGAGCCCCCAATACCCAGGAAGTGACATCACTTCCTGTTTCCAGCGGCGTGCACGCTCCGCGCGCACACACATTCCTTCCTCCCTCAAGTTGTCCCTGGCTGGCCTGCAGAAATTATGGCCACCCTACTACACACTGAAAATTTCCCTAGAAATGCATGCATTTTTCAATGTTAATGAAAGGCCAATAAAATGGTATTATAGTATTGCAAGTTGCACACTCATAAAAAATCATGGGTGAGCATGGATAAATTTAGAGTTGCCAATCCCCAAGTGGAGGTAGGGGATTCCCCAGTCTGAAAGCCCTTCCCCCACTTCAGGTATATCAGCTGGGCACTCCATTATACCCTGTGGAGATTTGTCTCCATAGGGTGTAATGCAGAATTGATCAGTGGGTATCTGGAGCTCTGATACCTCCCCTTAAACAACTGGACTTGTTTCAAAAAGATTGGACCAGGGGGTTCAATCCTATGAGCCCCGCAAAAAGGTGCCCCATTCTCTATTATTTCCAATGGAAGGAAGGCATTTAAATAGCGCACAATCTCTTTAAAATGTGAGAGCCAGAACTCCCTTTAGAGTTCAGTCATGCTTGTCACACCCTTCCTCCTGGCTCCACCCCCAAAGTCGCTAGATATTTCCTGAGTCAGATATGGCAACCCTAGGATAAATTAGAATTCCTCCACTCGCAAAGTCTTCCTTCCAAGGTTTTCTAAACTCTCAGATGCCTAAATGGGTTTCACTTCCTCGTTTTTTACCCTCTCACTGTTAGCTGCTCTGGTGCATTTAGACCACTTGGCAAATCCCTAGTCCTCGGTAGGCTATTCTCTTTCTCTTTTGGCCAACATACAAGGAAACGAAAGGTCCCCTGTGCAAGCACCAGTCGTTTCTGACTCTGGGGTGACGTTGCTTTCATAATGTTTTCGCGGCAGACTTTTTATGGGGTGGTTTGCCATTGCCTTCCCCAGTCATCTACGCTTCCCCCCCAGCTAGCTGAGTACTCATTTTACCAACCTCAGAAGGATGGAAGGCTGAGTCAACCTCGAGCCGGCTACCTGAAAACCCAGCTTCCACTGGGGATCGAACTCAGGTTGTGAGCAGAGCTTAGGACTGCAGTACTGTAGCTTTAACCCTTGAGTATAAAGAAACTCTTTCTTAATCTCCAGTCACACACTGACAACTGGGGATTTCATTGTCTCAATATATTTGGATTTCTTTTTTAACTTCATTGAATAGAATCCATCAACCTCCTACCCCCTTCAAGTCAGGGAATCTAAAAGACTTTGTCTGTCCATTAATCAGCCCCCAATCATTAAGCACAATTAAACCCTATAATCATCGTTATAATTATTGGTAGATTAATTTCTCAATTATTAATTAAGAAAGTCTTAATGAAAAAACTTTTTAAAAGAGCGTACACTGAAATTTGACTAATCATTTTTACAGTTTATCCGAGCACTAATATTGCATTAGTTCTCATCGGGTTTTCATAGCCCTCCACTGAGTTGAAACTCATCAGAAGTTAAGACAACTGTTCTCCACACACACACCCCAACATAACGAAGATAGATTATCTTTAAACTTTTTAGGGATAACTTACACACAATTCTAGAATTCTGTAACTGGAAATCAAGATACATATTTTGACCCTAAATGAAGGGAAGAAAAGAGAGAAGAGAAGAGAAGAGAAGAGAAGAGAAGAGAAGAGAACGCTTGAGGCTCTTTAGCTTGGAGAAACGTCGACTGCAGGGTGACATGATAGAGGTTTACAAGATTATGCATGGGATGGAGAAAGTAGAGAAAGAAGTACTTTTCTCCCTTTCTCACAATACAAGAACTTGTGGGCATTCGATGAAATTGCTGAGCAGTCGGGTTAAAACGGATAAAAGGAAGTCCTTCTTCACCCAAAGGGTGATTAACATGTGGAATTCACTGCCACAGGAGGTGGTGGCGGCTACAAGCATAGACAGCTTCAAGAGGGGATTTGATAAGCATATGGAGCAGAGGTCCATCAGTGGCTACAAGCCACAACATATTGTTGGAACTCTCTGTCTGGGGCAGTGAAGCTCTGTATTCTTGGTGCATGGGGGGGCACAGTGGGAGGGCTTCTAGCCCCACTGGTGGTCCTCCTGATAGTACTTGTTTTTTTGGGCCACTGTGTGACACAGAGTGTTGGACTGGATGGTCCATTGCCCTGATCCAACATGGCTTCTCTTATGTTCTTATGAGAAGAGATTGGATTGGATTTATACCCCACCCTTCGCTACGCAAGGGAGTCTCAGAGTGGCTTACAAATCTCCTTTCCCTTCCCCTCCCAACAACAGACACCCTGCGGCGTAGGTGGGGCTGAGAGAGCTCATTCAGAGCTGCTCTTGAGCAAAACAGCCTTGAGAGAACTTATGGCTGACCCAGGGTCACATCAGCAGGTGCACGCGGAGGAGTGGGGAATCAAACCCGGTTCTTGCAAATAAGAGTCCACACACTTAACCACTACACCAAAGAAGAAGCCAGGGTGTACTGAATCAGGACCGTGGCACTAGGGAAGTATTTCTTCCCCCCATGGCATTATTCCCATCACTCGACTTTCCCTCCACATGCATTTCTTGAAGCTGCAGTATGGGAAAAAAAAAATGTGTATTTGTATTGTCTTGATGCAATGACACACTTTGTGGGGATGTGTGTTCTCCACATTCCCACAAAGCTGCACCCCTAATCACATCTGAACCTAAGGAGTCTTCCCTCAAACACCAAAATAAGCCTTGAGAAGGCCCTGCCTCTTTCTCCTGTCTTTTACTCCCTGAAACCCAGCTTGGAATACTGTTGTTGCCTAGCAACAGCCACTGAGGAAATTCCTTCCTTAAAGCCAGAGGCACCGGTTTTTTTATATAATTTTAACCACCCATCCAGTATGGCTATTTCTATTTGAACATGAGTCAACAGTGTGATGCGGTGGCTAAAAAGGCCAATGCAATTTTGGGCTGTATCGACAGAAGGATGGTGTCCAGATCACGTGATGTGATGGTATCGCTTTACTCTGCTCTGGTAAGACCTCACCTGGAATACTGTGTTTAGTTTTGGGCACCACATTTTAAGAAGGATATAGGCAAGCTGGAATGGGTCCAGAGGAGGGCAATAAAGATGATGAAGATAAGATATTGATATTGGATTTATATCCCGTCCTCCACTCCGAAGAGTCTCAGAGCGGCTCACAATCTTCTTTACCTCCCCCCCCCCGCAACAGACACCCTGTGAGGTGGGTGGGGCTGGAGAGGGCTCTCACAGCAGCTGCCCTTTCAAGGACAACCTCTGCCAAAGCTATGGCTGACTCAAGGCCATGCTAGCAGGTGCAAGTGGAGGAGTGGGGAATCAAACCTGGTTCTCCCAGATAAGAGTCCTCACACTTAACCACTACACCAAACTGGCTCTCCAGCTTGATGAGGGGTCTGGAGACCAAGTCCTATGAGAAAAGGTTGAAGGAGCTGGGGATGTTTAGCCTGGAGAGGAGGCGGCTGAGAGGTGATAGGATCACCATCTTCAAGTACTTGAAGGGCTGTCATATAGAGGATGGTGTGGAATTGTTTTCTGTGGCCCCAAAAGGTAGGACCAGAAGCAATGGGTTGAAATTAAATCAAAAGAGTTTCCGGCTCCACATTAGGGAAAACTTCCTGACCGTTAGAACAATTCCTCAGTGGAACAGGCTTCCTCGGGAGGTGGCGGGCTCTCCTTCCTTGGAGGTTTTTAAACAGAGGCTTGATTCCCCACTCCTCCACTTGCAACTGCTGGAATGGCCTTGGGTCAGCCATAGCTCTTGCAGAGCTGTCCTTGAAAGGGCAACTTCTGGGAGAACTCTCTCAGCCCAACCCACTTCACAGGGCGTCTCTTTTTTTTGGGAGGGGGGAGATAAAGGAGATTGCAAGCCACTCTGCGACTCTGAGATTCAGAGTATAGGGAGGGATATAAATCCAACATCATCATCTTTTTTTTCCTTCTTTACCTGGGGGTTGCCCTCTGACCCTTCCTCTATTTTCCCTCTCTCTCACATGGCCTTCCATGGAGATACACGTCTCCACAGGTCTCTTGTGTAGCTACAATGCTCTCATACTTCCACATTCAGGATGCCGGAGAAGCTAGCCGTTTGCAATAGGCAAGTATTCTTTCGATTAGGCTCCTTTCTCTCCCTCTCTCTTTTTTTGATTGCAACCCGAATGTGAATTGAATCTACTTGAATAAATGTAAGTTTACCTTTTATGCAATATATTTCTAGGGAGATTGATTTCCTGCACTCAGTATCATGCTTTTACGACTGGGCAAACTCTGCTATATTAACCAAATATCCTTGCAGTACATGAGTTCACTGCAGCAAGGGAACAGGGTTTCTGTTTTCCCTAGCAGAACTCCAAAAGAACACAGTTGCATCTTTCTGTGAGGATATTTGGATCTTCAGCTAGTTTGAATAAAGGAACATTGTGTAAATTCCAACAAAGAAGAAGACGACATTGGATTTTTATTCTGTCCTCCACTCAAGGGTCTCAGAGTGGCTCACAATTGTGGGTCTGTCCTCCACTCAAGGGTCTCAGAGTGGCTTCTTTATCTTCAAAGATTTCAGGTTTTCACGGCTGGTAACATCATTAGGGTTTGTAGAATCTTTCGGGCTCAAGTGCCGTGTTCTACTGGAGAAAGTTTCTCTTCCAGACGTTTCGTTCTCAGCTGCGGAGAACATCCTCAGTGGCATTGCAGCCGGAGCAGGCACTCTGACCTTCTTGGCTGCTGTGCATTGAGTGGGGCCAGGGCTGCTGGAGAGCTGCTATTTCTAGGCTGGAGGGGGTATGGTGAAAGCGCAATTGGTTTGTGGATGTGTCCATTGTTTGGTGGGGCTTCCTGGAAGGGTAGCGATAACAGACACCCTGTGAGGTAAATGGGGCTGAGAGGACTCTCACAACAGCTACCCTTTC
>NC_083226.1:175648091-175650591 GCF_032191835.1 Heteronotia binoei
TTCTTCTTCTTCCTTTGGGTCTTCATGCTGCACTCAGCTTTTCCTAGCATTCTTGTCTTTTCCAGTGACTCTTGTCTTCTCAATAATGTGATCAAAATACAATAGTAATTTTAGCTTCTAGGGTAGGGTTGCCAAGTCCAATTCAAGAAATATCTGGGGACTTTGGGGGCGGAGCTAGGAGACATTGGGGGTGGAGCCAGGAACAAGGATGTGACGAGCATAATAGAACTCCAAGAGAGTTCTGGCCATCACATTTAAAGGGACAGCATTTAAAGGGAGGGACGGTGGCTCAGTGGTAGAGCATCTGCTTGGGAAGCAGAAGGTCCCAGGTTCAATCCCTGGCATCTCCAAAAAAGGGTCCAGGCCAATAGGTGTGAAAAACCTCAGCTTGAGACCCTGGAGAGCCGCTGCCAGTCTGAGAAGACAATACTGACTTTGATGGACCCAGGGTCTGATTCAGTATAAGGCAGCTTCATATGTTCACACCTTTTTTTAATGTCTTCCTTCCATAGGAAATAATGAAGGATAGGGGCACCTTCTTTTGGAGCTCATAGAATTGGACCTCCTGGTCCAATCGTTTTGAAACTTGGGGGGTACCTTGGGGAGAGGAACTAGATACTATACTGAAAATTTGGTGCCTCTACCTCAAAAAACAGCTCCCACAGAGCCCCTGAAACCTCCAGATCAATTCCCCATTATACCCTATGAGGATCGATCTCCACATAGGGAATAATGAAGTGCTCAGCAGACATTTCCCTCCCCACCACCACCCTGTTTCTGGTGAGTCTGAAGCAGGGTATTTGCCTCTCTACTCACGAGTTGCTGCCAACTTCTTCACAGCAACACAGACACACCATCCCAAGAGGAAGCCTTTCAATCGGAGACTGAAGCCTCCGGAGGTGCAAAGGCATATGGTCCTCTGGGGGCGGGGCTTCCCCCCGCCGGTCAGCTGACTGGGGGCTGGAAGGAGCCTGGGAAAGCGGAAGAACTCCCGCTGGGACCTGGGGATTGGCAAGCCTATTCTAGGGAGAGCTACAGGGTTGAGAATAAGCCACTATTTTCTCGAGAAGCAAAATCAGAGTCGATCTGCTTGCCGAATGCCAACTTCCAAGGCGAAGGGAAGTTCCAGAAACTTTTGTCCTTCCTGTTTAAGTCACTCACTTAGCCACGGGGACTCATCAATTCACACCGATCTTCTGTCCAAAATGCTGATGGAAACCACAGCCCTCTTAGCATACGCGAAGCATATACAGTGACAGTTAATCTAAAGATACGAGACATAAGAAGCCAGCTTGGCAGAAGGTCTTGGCTATTGTCCTTCAGCTAGTTAAGGGGTAGCATGCGGTTGTGAACAGCTGAGAAAATTAACAGTGCCGCATACCGGTTGTCCCACCTTCTTCTGGGAATGAACATGATTCCAATTAAAAACCAACGGAGACAACCCATGCCGGCGCTTTGGCAGTGAGAGCTCTCTGGCTGCCTGTTGACTCCCAAATTAAGTGAAACATCTGACACAGAAGCATATGTTTTTGGCGCTGTTGTTTAAGCCCCCATGTTTGAAGGGAACGATACTGAAATTCTACAAGGTGTGGAAAAAAGGGCGAGGGAATCTTTTTTCTGACTGTGGAGGGAAACAAGCTTCATCCTACCCCCCAATTCTCTTTTACTACAAAGTTTTGAATTGTAAATCTGGACGTTTCTGCTTTAGACAATAGGGATACATAAACATGTGATACCGCCTTCTACCAAATCAGACCCTTGGCCCATCCAAGTAAGTTTGGTGTAGTGGTTAAGCGCGCAGACTCCTATCTGGGAGAACCGAGTTTGATTCCCCACTCCTCCGTTTGCAGCTGCTGAAATGGCCTTGAGTCAGCCATATCTTTCACAGGAGTTGTCCTTGAAAGGGCAGCTGCTGTGAAAGCTCTCTCAGTCCCACCCACCTCACAGGTCAGCTGGCATCCTTGTCACAGGCCACATGACTTCATTCCCTGAAGGCACAACTCAGGTAATATAAGGCCAAGCACATGGCAGTTCAGTGTGTCTTGTCTTACCCTACCACAGACTTGCACCCCCAAACTCTGTTTGGGCCACTTTTCACCATCTTGTCTTCTGCTTCAAGAATGCATGGGAACAGACACAGCAGGTGTCTGTTGTGGAGGGGGGGAAGGTAGAGGAGATTGTGAACGCTCTAAGACTATTGAGATTCTGAGTATAGGGCAGGATATAAATCCAATATCATCGTCTTCTTCTTCTTCTCCTCAGACTGGCAGCAGCTCTCCAGAGTTTCAGGAAGAGGTCTTCCACACCATCTACCACCTGATCCTTTTAATTGGAGATACTGGGGATTGAACCTGGGACCTTCTACATGTCAATCAGGTGTTCTACCAATGAGCCACTGAGGTCGTTCCCATCACCTACTGCCTGGTCTTTTTGACTGGAGATGCCAGGGTTTAAACCTGGGACCTTCTGCATGCCAAGCAGTTGCTCCATCACTGAGCAA
>NC_083226.1:175655591-175675240 GCF_032191835.1 Heteronotia binoei
CCTCCACTTGCAGCTGCTGGGATGGCCTTGGGTCAGCCATAGCCCTTGTAGGAGTTGTCCTTGAAAGGGCAGCTGCTGTGAGAGCCCTCTCCAGCCCCACCCACCTCACAGGGTGTCTGTTGTGGGGGGAGAAGATACAGTAGATTGTAAGCCACTCCGAGTCTCTGTCCTTGAAAGGGCAGCTGCTGAGAGAGCCCTCTCAGCCCCACCCACCTCACAGGGTGTCTGTTGTGGGGGGGAGAAGTTATAGGAGATTGTAAGCCACTCTGAGTCTCTGTCCTTGAAAGGGCAGCTGCTGTGAGGGCCCTCTCAGCCCCACCCACCTCACAGGGTGTCTGTTGTGGGGGGAGAAGTTATAGGAGATTGTGAGCCACTCTGAGTCTCTGTCCTTGAAAGGGCAGCTGCTGTGAGGGCCCTCTCAGCCCCACCCACCTCACAGGGTGTCTGTTGTGGGGGGAGAAGATACAGTAGATTGTAAGCCACTCTGAGTCTCTGATTCAGGGAGAAGGGTGGGGTATAAATCTGCAATTCTTCTTCAATTCTTCTACAACAAAAACCCTGAAAAATACAGGCTTCATTTTGGGCAGGAGTTGACAGGAGCGGAGCTCCAGAACCTCTACATTTGATTGTGCTCTTTCTTTCTCTCCCTCGCCCCTCACCACCAAATACTTGCTTCTGGGCTCCATTGTTCAAATCCCCCTGGGAGCAATGTTCCCTCTAAGCTGAGTTAGCGTGAGCTAGCTCACCGATTTTTAGCCTCAACTCACCCATTTTCGTCTTAGCTCAGGAAAAAATGGCCCAGAGCACAATAATTTAAGCAGTAGCTCACAACTTTAATGCCGGTACCTCACAACTTGAGTACCAGTAGCTCACAAAGTAGAATTTTTGCTCACAAGACTCTGCAGCTTACCGGGAACATTGCCTGGGAGAATTTTGCTGATTTGACAAACTTTCTATTATTTCCCCCCACACACACAAAAAAAATGGGGAAAATAACCAGAACATATCAAGCAGACAGACGGAAATCTTCCTCATGCCAATGTGGACGCATAGGAGAAAGTAATTTTAAAAAGTACGATGGGAGTAAGGTTTGATTATGATAATTCTAAGGCAAGAAGCATTTGAAGATAAATGCTGAGCTGATATAATTTAGTACACCTTCTGGTGATGTCAGGGGGTGTGTGGCATAGGCAAATGAATTGTGCTTATGAGCTCCGGCACCTCGTTTTCTACAAAATGATCCCTGCCTGGGAATAATCCTGATCAAACTCAGTGTGATTATAAGTTGTAGAGGACTGGACCATCAGTTTATAGTTCTGGAGAGCCAGTTTGGTGTAGTGGTTAAGTGTGCGGACTCTTATCTGGAGAACCGGGTTTAATTCCCCACTCCTCCACTTGCAGTTGCAGGAATGGACTTGGGTCAGCCATAACTCTTGCAGGAGTTGTCCTTGAAAGGGCAGCTTCTGTGAGAGCTCTCTCAGCCCCACCCACCTTACAGCATGTCTGTTGTGGGGGGAGAAGATATAGGAGATTGTAAGCCACTCTGAGTCTCTGATTCAGAGGGAAGGGCAGGGTATAAAACTGCAATCTTCTTCTTCTTCTTGAGTTAAGCATCTGCTTAAGAGAAATGATTCTGAGTTTCTCATCTTTTCAAACTCAGTATTACTTGTTCTGATTTCACATAGAGAGCCAGTTTGGTGTAGTGGTTAAGTGTGTGGACTCTTATCTGGGAGAACTGGGTTTGATTCCCCACTCCTCCACTTGGAGCTGCGGCAATGGCCTTGGGTCAGCCATAGGTTTTGCAGAAGTTGTCCTTGAAAGGGCAGCTGCTGTGAGTGTTCTCTCAGCCCCACTCACCCCACAGGGTGTTGTGGGGCAGGAAGATAAAAGAGAATGTAAGCTTCTCTGAGTCGCTGATTCAGAGAGAAGGGTGGGGTATAAATCTACAGTCTTCTTCTTCTTCACTGTGCAAACCAAACCAAGGAGTCTTTATTTCTGTTTTATTTCTACACACTGAAAATTTCCCTAGAAATGCATGCATTTTTCAGTGTTAATGAAAGGCCAATAAACCGGTATTATAGTATTGCAAGTTGCACACTCATAAAAAATCATGGGTGAGCGTGGATAAATTTAGAGTTGCCAATCCCCAAGTGGAGGTAGGGGATTCCCCAGTCTGAAAGCCCTCCCCCCACTTCAGGTATATCAGCTGGGCACTCCATTATACCCTGTGGAGATTTGTCTCCATAGGGTGTAATGCAGAATTGATCAGTGGGTATCTGGAGCTCTGATACCTCCCCTTAAACAACTCGACTTGTTTCAAAAAGATTGGACCAGGGGGTTCAATCCTATGAGCCCCGCAAAAAGGTGCCCCATTCTCTATTATTTCCAATGGAAGGAAGGCATTTAAATAGCGCACAATCTCTTTAAAATGTGAGAGCCAGAACTCCCTTTAGAGTTCAGTCATGCTTGTCACACCCTTCCTCCTGGCTCCACCCCCAAAGTCGTTAGATATTTCCTGAGTCAGACATGGCAACCCTAGGATAAATTAGAATTCCTCCACTCGCAAAGTCTTCCTTCCAAGGTTTTCTAAACTCTCAGATGCCTAAATGGGTTTCACTTCCTCGTTTTTTACCCTCTCACTGTTAGCTGCTCTGGTGCATTTTAGACCACTTGGGAAATCCCTAGTCCTCGGTAGGCTATTCTCTTTCTCTTTTGGCCAACATACAAGGAAACGAAAGGTCCCCTGTGCAAGCACCAGTCGTTTCTGACTCTGGGGTGACGTTGCTTTCATAATGTTTTCGCGGCAGACTTTTTATGGGGTGGTTTGCCATTGCCTTCCCCAGTCATCTACGCTTCCCCCCCAGCTAGCTGAGTACTCATTTTACCAACCTCAGAAGGATGGAAGGCTGAGTCAACCTCGAGCCGGCTACCTGAAAACCCAGCTTCCCCTGGGGATCGAACTCAGGTTGTGAGCAGAGCTTAGGACTGCAGTACTGTAGCTTTAACCCTTGAGTATAAAGAAACTCTTTCTTAATCTCCAGTCACACACTGACAACTGGGGATTTCATTGTCTCAATATATTTGGATTTCTTTTTTAACTTCATTGAATAGAATCCATCAACCTCCTACCCCCTTCAAGTCAGGGAATCTAAAAGACTTTGTCTGTCCATTAATCAGCCCCCAATCATTAAGCACAATTAAACCCTATAATCATCGTTATAATTATTGGTAGATTAATTTCTCAATTATTAATTAAGAAAGTCTTAATGAAAAAACTTTTTAAAAGAGCGTACACTGAAATTTGACTAATCATTTTTACAGTTTATCCGAGCACTAATATTGCATTCGTTCTCATCGGGTTTTCATAGCCCTCCACTGAGTTGAAACTCATCAGAAGTTAAGACAACTGTTCTCCACACACACCCCCCCCAACATAACGAAGATAGATTATCTTTAAACTTTTTAGGGATAACTTACACACAATTCTAGAATTCTGTAACTGGAAATCAAGATACATATTTTGACCCTAAATGAAGGGAAGAAAAGAGAGAAGAGAAGAGAAGAGAAGAGAAGAGAAGAGAAGAGAAGAGAAGAGAAGAGAAGAGAAGAGAAGAGAAGAGAAGAGAAGAGAGAGAAGAGAAGAGAAGAGAAGAGAAGAGAAGAGAAGAGAAGAGAAGAGAAGAGAACGCTTGAGGCTCTTTAGCTTGGAGAAACGTCGACTGCAGGGTGACATGATATAGGTTTACAAAATTATGCATGGGATGGAGAAAGTAGAGAAAGAAGTACTTTTCTCCCTTTCTCACAATACAAGAACTTGTGGGCATTCGATGAAATTGCTGAGCAGTCGGGTTAAAATGGATAAAAGGAAGTCCTTCTTCACCCAAAGGGTGATTAACATGTGGAATTCACTGCCACAGGAGGTAGTGGCGGCTACAAGCATAGACAGCTTCAAGAGGGGATTGGATAAGCATATGGAGCAGAGGTCCATCAGTGGCTACAAGCCACAACATATTGTTGGAACTCTCTGTCTGGGGCAATGAAGCTCTGTATTCTTGGTGCATGGGGGGGGGGCACAGTGGGAGGGCTTCTAGCCCCACTGGTGGACCTCCTGATAGCACTTGTTTTTTTGGGCCACTGTGTGACACAGAGTGTTGGACTGGAGGGGCCATTGGCCTGATCCAGCATGGCTTCTCTTATGTTCTTATGGGAAGAGATTGGATTGGATTTATACCCCACCCTTCGCTACGCAAGGGAGTCTCAGAGTGGCTTACAAATCTCCTTTCCCTTCCCCTCCCAACAACAGACACCCTGTGGCGTAGGTGGGGCTGAGAGAGCTCATTCAGAGCTGCTCTTGAGCAAAACAGCCTTGAGAGAACTTATGGCTGACCCAGGGTCACATCAGCAGGTGCACGTGGAGGAGTGGGGAATCAAACCCGGTTCTTGCAAATAAGAGTCCACACACTTAACCACTACACCAAAGAAGAAGCCAGGGTGTACTGAATCAGGACCGTGGCACTAGGGAAGTATTTCTTCCCCCCATGGCATTATTCCCATCACTCGACTTTCCCTCCACATGCATTTCTTGAAGCTGCAGTATGGGAAAAAAAAAATGTGTATTTGTATTGTCTTGATGCAATGACACACTTTGTGGGGATGTGTGTTTTCCACATTCCCACAAAGCTGCACCCCTAATCACATCTGAACCTAAGGAGTCTTCCCTCAAACACCAAAATAAGCCTTGAGAAGGCCCTGCCTCTTTCTCCTGTCTTTTACTCCCTGAAACCCAGCTTGGAATACTGTTGTTGCCTAGCAACAGCCACTGAGGAAATTCCTTCCTTAAAGCCAGAGGCACCGGTTTTTTTATATAATTTTAACCACCCATCCAGTATGGCTATTTCTATTTGAACATGAGTCAACAGTGTGATGCGGTGGCTAAAAAGGCCAATGCAATTTTGGGCTGTATCAACAGAAGGATAGTGTCCAGATCACGTGATGTGATGGTATCGCTTTACTCTGCTCTGGTAAGACCTCACCTGGAATACTGTGTTTAGTTTTGGGCACCACATTTTAAGAAGGATATAGGCAAGCTGGAATGGGTCCAGAGGAGGGCAATAAAGATGATGAAGATAAGATATTGATATTGGATTTATATCCCGTCCTCCACTCCGAAGAGTCTCAGAGCGGCTCACAATCTTCTTTACCTCCCCCCCCCCGCAACAGACACCCTGTGAGGTGGGTGGGGCTGGAGAGGGCTCTCACAGCAGCTGCCCTTTCAAGGACAACCTCTGCCAAAGCTATGGCTGACTCAAGGCCATGCTAGCAGGTGCAAGTGGAGGAGTGGGGAATCAAACCTGGTTCTCCCAGATAAGAGTCCTCACACTTAACCACTACACCAAACTGGCTCTCCAGCTTGATGAGGGGTCTGGAGACCAAGTCCTATGAGAAAAGGTTGAAGGAGCTGGGGATGTTTAGCCTGGAGAGGAGGCGGCTGAGAGGTGATATGATCACCATCTTCAAGTACTTGAAGGGCTGTCATATAGAGGATGGTGTGGAATTGTTTTCTGTGGCCCCAAAAGGTAGGACCAGAACCAATGGGTTGCAATTAAATCAAAAGAGTTTCCGGCTCAACATTAGGAAAAACTTCCTGACAGTTAGAATGATTCCTCAGTGGAACAGGCTTCCTCAGGAGGTGGTGGACTCTCCTTCCTTGGAGGTTTTTAAACAGAGATTTGATTCCCCACTCCTCCACTTGCAGCTGCTGGAATGGCCTTGGGTCAGCCATAGCTCTCGCAGAGCTGTCCTTGAAAGGGCAACTTCTGGGAGAACTCTCTCAGCCCCATCCACTTCACAAGGCATCTCTTTTTTTTGGGGGGGGGGGAGATAAAGGAGATTGCAAGCCACTCTGCGACTCTGAGATTCAGAGTATAGGGAGGGATATAAATCCAATATCATCATCTTCTTCTTCTTCTTCTTTACCTGGGGGTTGCCCTCTGACCCTTCCTCTCTCTATTTTCCCTCTCTCTCACATGGCCTTCCACGGAGATACACGTCTCCACAGGTCTCTTGTGTAGCTACAATGCTCTCATACTTCCACATTCAGGATGCCGGAGAAGCTAGCCGTTTGCAATAGGCAAGTATTCTTTCGATTAGGCTCCTTTCTCTCCCTCTCTCTTTTT
This sequence comes from Heteronotia binoei, assembly GCF_032191835.1. NCBI lineage: Eukaryota > Metazoa > Chordata > Lepidosauria > Squamata > Gekkonidae > Heteronotia > Heteronotia binoei. The sequence goes on from NC_083226.1 coordinate 175,661,768, forward strand.
TTTGATTGCAACCCGAATGTGAATTGAATCTACTTGAATAAATGTAAGTTTACCTTTTATGCAATATATTTCTAGGGAGATTGATTTCTGCACTCAGTATCATGCTTTTACGACTGGGCAAACTCTGCTATATTAACCAAATATCCTTGCAGTACATGAGTTCACTGCAGCAAGGGAACAGGGTTTCTGTTTTCCCTAGCAGAACTCCAAAAGAACACAGTTGCATCTTTCTGTGAGGATATTTGGATCTTCAGCTAGTTTGAATAAAGGAACATTGTGTAAATTCCAACAAAGAAGAAGACGACATTGGATTTTTATTCTGTCCTCCACTCAAGGGTCTCAGAGTGGCTCACAATTGTGGGTCTGTCCTCCACTCAAGGGTCTCAGAGTGGCTTCTTTATCTTCAAAGATTTCAGGTTTTCATGGCTGGTAACATCATTAGGGTTTGTAGAATCTTTCGGGCTCAAGTGCCGTGTTCTATTGGAGAAAGTTTCTCTTCCAGACGTTTCGTTTTCAGCTGCGGAGAACATCCTCAGTGGTGTTGCAGCCGGAGCAGGCGCTCTGACCTTCTTGGCTGCTGTGCATTGAGTGGGGCCAGGGCTGCTGGAGAGCTGCTATTTCTAGGCTGGAGGGGGTGTGGTGAGAGGGCAATTGGTTTGTGGATGTGTCCATTGTTTGGTGGGGCTTCCTGGAAGGGTAGCGATAACAGACACCCTGTGAGGTAAATGGGGCTGAGAGGACTCTCACAACAGCTGCCCTTTCAAGGAGAACTCCTGCGAGAGCTATGGCTGACCCAAGGCCATTCCAGCAGGTGCAAGTGGATGAGTGGGGAATCGAACCCGGTTCTCCCAGATAAGAGTCCGCGCACTTAACCACTACACCGAACTGGCTCTTGGGGTCACTGTTGTTCTCATTTGCTGCTGTTACTGTTGTTTTCTGCCAAAAGTAGTAGAAGGTTTTTACAGACCAGTCCCTACACAAAAAGAATCCATGGCGCAGAGTGATAAAAGCTGCAGTCCTGCAGTCCAAGCTCTGCTCATGACCTGAGTTCGATCCCAGCGTAAGCTGGGTTCAGGTAGCTGGCTCAAGGTTGGTAAAATGAGTACCCATCGTGGTAAAGTATAGATGACTGGGGAAGGCAATGGCAAGCCACCCCGCAAAAAAAGTTTGCCGTGAAAGACGTTGTGATGCGATGTCACCCCAGAGTTGGAAACAACTGGTGCTTGCACAGGGGACTACCCTTACCTTTTTTTTTTAACCTTATACAAAAGCATGAATGGACATAACTATGACATTAAAATCACTGTTCAATGGAAACCAGCAGAAGACTTGGATCTTCCATCACCTTGCACTGCAGAGAAGCCTCAAAGGGTGATTACAATGTGAAACTGTAGAACCTGAATTCATCAAGGAACTCAATGAACCCCCAGGGCTAACAGGAACATAGAATTCTTATCCCATCATAGATGCCAGTTTTCTGAATGTCCCACCCCTATGCATATTTCCTAGCGCTACTCAAACTGATTACTTTTTTTCATTGGACCTTTGCATCCTCATGTGGAATTGTTTTTTTGTGGCCCCAAAAGGTACAACCAGAAGCAATGGCTTGATAATAAATCAGAAGAGCTTTCAGCTCAACATTATGAAGAACTTCCTGACAGTGAGATAATTTCCTCAGTGGAAGGAGAAGGAGGAGGAAGAAGATGATGATAATGATGATGATGATATTGGGTTTATATCCCACTCTCCACTCTGAATCTCAGAATCTCAAAGTGGCTCACAATCTCCTATATCTTCCTCCCCCACAACAGACAACCTGTGAGGTAAGTGGGGCTGAGAGGACTCTCACAGCAGCTGTCCCTTTTAAGGACAACCTCTGCCAGAGCTATGGCTCCCCCAAGGCCATTCCAGCAGGTGGAAGTGGAAGAGTGGAGAATCAAACCTAGTTCTCCCAGATAAGAGTCCGCACACTTAACCACTACACCAAACAGGCTTCCTCGGGAGGTGGTGGGCTCTTCTTCCTTGGAGGTTTTTAAACAGAGTCTAGATCGGCATCTGACAGCAATGCTGATCCTTTGAATTAGGGGGAGGTATTCGTGAATGTCCTGCATTGTGCAGGGGGTTGGACTAGATGACCCTGGAGGTCCCTTCCAACTCTCCGATTCTATGGACATAAATGAATCTGCCTTCTAGCAAATCAGGCCACTGGATCATCAAGGCCTGTTTATTCAAATTGGCAACGGCTCTCCGGCACTGCAGGCCGAGGTTTTTCTCATCGCCTATTGTCTGGTCCTTTTAACCAGAGATTTCAGGGATCGAACCTCCAACTTTCTGCGTGCCAAGCAGAGTTTCTTCCACTGAGCCGCAGCCCCTCCTGCTAAAGGAGTAAAATCCTGACTTCCAATTTGTAACATGCTTATCACCCACTGACCTGGATATAACGGCTGACGGACCTTTGTTCTTATTTGTGTCCGGAAAAGTAAGCTTTGATCCACAAAAGGAACTAATAGACTCAGGAGAATGTTCACGATTCTTCGAAATGGAAAGAGCAAGCACAAATCATATTGTACAGTTCCAAACAAGGTTTCTACTGGGAGGGGGGGGGAGAGGGAAGCCATTTCCAGCCAGTCCTTAACTATTTCAACTAGCGGAAGGGGCAAAGTAATAACTATACTTCCAATATGACCTCTGAAATTCAGTCAATTTCCTTTTTGTCAGTTCCACAGGCTATACCTTGATCTATGAGCCCGGAGTTGTGTTGACAGCTAAGTTAGATAGGCTGCGAAGTTCGTGACACACTTTGGACACCGGATGAGCTCAAATGCCATCCGAGCGATAACAAAAGATGGCCGGGCTCCATAAATTTACTTTGTGTCAAACCTTGATACTCCCGAGACTGGCAGGAATCAATACCGTCAGAAACATCCAATCATCAAACAAATAGATAAAGCCCTCTCAAAATATCAAAGCCGGGATGGACTTAGATTCGTTCCCCGGAAATGGAAGGCCCAGACCTGTAGAACTTTGCTGCCGTGGACGTGAAGGTTACAAGACTTCTTACAGCTAAGCATTTATCAATACAACTTGTGTGTGTGTGTGTTTGCAAAATGCTTTACAATCTTCGTCACGTTTCTCAAGCTTGTCGGCATGGCATGTGATGTTCTACCAGGTACAGACTCCCAAAAATCTCCTTCTCACTATTTAATTTAATTTAATTTTTTTTTATTTATACCCTGCCCCATCCCACGAGCGGGCTCTGGGCGGCTTACAACATTAAAAACCTTACGAAACATCAAACAAACTACATCCAACTAAATAGTCTCATAATTACAGAATTAACAGAAACCATGATCTACACCACATGATCTTGAGTCATCATCTAAGAGAAAATATACTATGTTACATATTTAGAGACCTAGGGTTGCCAAGTCCAATTCAAGAAATATCTGGGGACTTTGGGGGTGGAGCCAGGAGACTTTGGAGGTGGAGCCAGGGGACATTAGGGGTGGAGCCAAGATCAAGGCTGTGACAAGCATCATTGAACTCCAGAGGGAGTTCTGGCCATCACGTTTAAAGGGACGGCACACCTTTTCAATGCCTTCCTTCCATAGGAAATAATGGAGAGGGGCACCTTTTGGGGGGGGCTCATAGAATTGGACCCCCTGGTCCAATCGCTTTGAAACTTGGGGGGTATTTTGGGGAGAGGCACTAGATACTGTATTGAAAATCTGGTGCCTCTAGCCCAAAAAACAGTCCCCCCAGAGCCCCAGAAACCCATGGATCAATTCTCCATGATTTTCTATGGGAATACATCTCCATAGGGAATAATAAAGTTCCCAGCAGACATTTCCCTCTCCTCCCCCCGCTTTCTGACAACCCTGAAGCGGGGGGAGGGCCTCCAAACCGGGGGATCCCCTGCCCCCAGCTGGCGATTGGCAACCCTATAGAGACCCCAGAAATCCCTGCTTCATGAGACAAATTTGTCTCCATTCCTTTTCCCCAGGATCCCTTCACAAAAGCAGTGGAGTATATCTTCTCTTCCATTTTGTCTGTTAACTGGTATTTTTGTGAACAGAGTATTCTGATGCTGAATTTTGGAATGGTTTCTGGTTTAAATAGGTCTGAGAGTTTTCGATTTTTAATCTCTGGGGATGTTAAATTGTTGTTTAATACAATTTTGCATTCCCACTGTGCCATGATAATTGGTGGGTGACATTTTGCCTCTCTCTCTCTCTCTCTCTCTCACACACACACACACACACGCAAGGCAATCATGCACTGCCCCATACCCGCAAAGCCCATCCAAGGATCGATATCTTTCGCATCACTTCCTGCCTGGTCCTTTTTAAATTGGACCTGCTGTGGATTGAATCTGGGACATCTGGGGACTGAAGCAGATGCTCTACCACTGAACCCCTTTCCAAAAGATCCAGTCACCAAAAGCTCCAGGAGAACCAACCGTATGTACATCGTTGGCAAGAAATCATAAACCACAGAGAGGCTGGTGGTGTTCAGCATCACATAAACACCTAGATGGTAAAGGTGCTGGGGAGGAGAAAAGTTTTCAGGGGACACCCACTGCATCAGTTAGCCGCCCTGAGCCTGCTTCGGCGGGGAAGGCGGGATATAAATTAAAAATTATTATTTATTAATATTATTATTAGTATTAAAAGCCTGGCGGAAGAGCTCTGTCTTACTGGCCCTGCAAAACTTATATATGTCCCTCAGGGCCCGGATCTCTAGCAGGTAGGGTTGCCAAGCCTCCAGTTTCCCATAGCATTGGACTCTCTCTCATGCACAGAGCACGCGTGCGACACAATGATGTCGCCCGGAAGTGACATCATCAAAATGGTGGCACCCATGCGGGGCTGCTCTAGGTGTTTCTGGGAAAACTCTATGGTTTTCCTGCGCGCTCTAGCCATTTGGGAGGTAAGAACTCTACACACACACACAATCTAAGATTGCCCGTTTCTGTTATGCTGCTCAGTTGGAAAGGAGGGAAATTGAGAGTGTAAATTTTAGTTATGAGTTTTAACAATATGTGTAGTAGGAGTCAGGTATTTTGTGATGGGTTTGTTTTTGTTTTTATGTTTTTGTTTGTATTAAGTTTGTTTGTATTAAGCTAGAGTTTTTACCTTCCAAATAGCTAGCGCATTCAGGAAAACCATAGCGTTTTCCTGGAAACGCCTAGAGCGGCCCTGCATAGGTGTCACCATTTTTATGACATCACTTCCGAGTGATGTCATTGCAGCAGCAACACTGAGCGAGGTTCCCCCACCCGGACCTGGGGATTGGCAGCCCTATCAGCAGGAGCTCATTCCACCAGGTAGGGGCCTAGACCAAAAAGGTCTCACACACCAGCCACCAAATGGAATAAAATACAACGTAAATTCCAACTTTGTTTATTGCTACTTGTTTTTTCAAAGAGAAATTCTGGGTGGGAATGCACTATTTATAAACCTATAAGGAGGAGTAGTTAATTGGATTTATACCCCCATCTTTCACTTGGAGACTTAGAGGGCTTACAAGCTCCTTTCCTTTCCTCTTCTCATAACAAACACCCTGTAAAGTAGGTGGGGCTCAGAGCGTTCTGGCAGAAACTGCTCTTGAGAGAACAGCTCTGAAAGAGGTAGGTAGGTAGGTAGGTAATTTTATTTATATCCCGCCCTCCCCGCCGAAGCAGGCTCAGGGCGGCTGACAACATCATTCAATTATACAAAAACAACAAAACAACAAAGTTACATTTAACGTTAAAATTCTAATAAGTTTAAAATTGATTAATTAATTAGTAATAAAAGTGCTAGTGCTGTTTGTTCTTTATATGATGGCGGTAATCCTTAGCAGTCACTTCCTTCATCAGCAATCACTTCCTTCATCAGCGAAAGCCAGTCGAAAGAGGAAAGTTTTGCAGGCCCTGCGGAATTGTTCAAGGTTCCGCAGGGCCCGCATTTCTCTGGAAGTTGGTTCCATAGGTTCGGGGCTACAGAGGAGAAGGCCCGATTACGGGTGCATTGCAGCTTCACCTCTCTTGGTCCGGGGGTGGTCAGCAAGTTTTTTCCAGCTGACCTCAGTGCTCTCTGGGGTTCGTATGGGGAGTTATGTCTGATGCAAGGTTGCTCCAGTGGCTGCATGTGGAGGAGCAGAGAATCAAACTCGGTTCTCCCGGATAAGATTCCGCACACTTAACCACTACACCAAACTGCTAAGGAATGTCATTAGTATTTTTTTTTTAAAAAATACTGATACTAATGACAAGCCAAAAGTATTTTGAAAAAATCTGTTTCTCTTGAGATCCTCTGATGTTTTTGCTAAAGAGGAATCTCCACATTTCTGGGCCTGAACGTGACACAGAAATGGCCGCAGTGGCCTTGAAGATGATATTTGCTCATTGTCCGACGATGGAGAGAGTGCTACGGTCGGTTCTCCTGGAGCTTTGGTGACTGGATCTTTTGGGAGCTGCTCAGTGGGAGAGCATCTGCTTCAATCCCCAGATGTCCCAGATTCAATCCGCAGCCGTTCCAATTAAAAAAGGACCAGGCAGGAAGTGATGCGAAAGACCTGAGTCAGACACCCATGAGATCAACTGCCAGTTTCAGCAGAAAACGAACTTGGAGAAAACATGGACCTAAATGGAGTACAATGCTATAGAGTTGTCACATAGCCGGGCCTAGCAGGGCCTTCTACTGGCTGCCACCACTCTGGTACAGGTCCGTATGGAAGGAACAGAGCACCCAACCACCCCTGTATCCTCCTTATTAATAGATACCTCCTAATTGTGACCAAGTAGACATGAGGACTCAAGGAGTATAACAACAACAGGTTATTTACAGTGCTCAAATAATGTGGGTGACAAAGATTTAGTGCTAAAGGGAATATGAGAACAGTAAAGGTGGGTGCAAAGAAAAAAAAGCTCTGACGCGTTTCAATACACAGTCCCTACTCTACTAACCACACACCCCTTTCCTTGGATGAGGGATCTTTCCCCTGCTGCAAGCTCTCGAGGCTACAACCTGTCTCCAGCTCAGCCTTTCAGGAAAAGAACCCTCCTTGCCTGGGCTTGGCCCTTTTATGTTCTCCTCTCGGGCCCCACCCTCTCTGGGCCAGTCTCCCTCCAAAACCTGACCACCCAATCAGAGGGACAAAAAGGATCCTGGGAAATGTAGGCTCTTCCCAGTGCTCCTAGGCTGACTTCCCTGGGGCCTGCAAGCCTCACTAGGCCCAGAATCATGACAAGAGTCCACCCCCATATATCTTTCATTGTCTCCAGTCTGGAGATGAGCTGTAACTCCTGGAGATCCCCTGGTCCCACATGGGGGCCCCACATGGGAGCTTGCCAGTGCTTACTCTTGTCTTTTTGATTATTGGCTTCTTTGATTCTCCTTGTGTACAATTAGGGTTGCCAAGTCCAATTAAAGAAAAATCTGGGGACTTTGGGGGCGGAGCAGGAGACTTTGGGGGTGGAGCCAGGAGACCTTGGGGGTGGAGCCAGGAACAAGGATGTGACAAGCATAATTGAACTCCAAGGGAGTTCTGGCCATCACATTTAAAGGGACAGCTCACCTTTTTAAATGCCTTTCTTCATAGGAAATAATTAAGGATAGGGGCACCATCTTTTGGGGCTCATAGAATTGGACCCTCTGGTCCAATCGTTTTGAAACTTGGGGGTATTTTGGGGAGAGGCACTAGATGCTATACTAAAAATTTGGTGCCTCTACCTCAAAAAATAGCCCCCCCAGAGCCCTCAATACCCACGGATCAATTCCCTATTATTCCCTATGGGAATTGTTCTCCATAGGGAATAATAGAGTGCCTAGTAGACATTTCCCTCCCCCCCCACACGCTTTCTAAAGGAAGGGGAGGGCCTCCATACCAGGGAATTCCCCCTCCCTGCCCCCTCCCTCTCTCACACACACAAACAAACACTTACCGCACTTGGTCTTCTTCCCTCTGCCTGCTCTGAAAACGAAAGCAAAGAAAGGGCGGGGCCGTTCTCCGAAGCCCTTCCTGTTTCCTCCTTCCTGCCCAGCCTTAAAGGGGCAGAAATTTTACAAACTGCTCAGGACTCAGGAGCTCTACACCAACATGAACGCTTCAGGTATGTTCTCCCCCCCCCTCCACCCCCCCCGCTTCCTGATTTCTGGAGACCGGGGGATGAAGCTGGAACCCAGAAGGCTCCCGGAAAAGCGGGGGGATTGGGAAGCCTATGTACAATTCTGGTCACCGCACTTCAAAAAGGATATTACAGCACTGGAAAAAGTCCAGAAAAGGGAGGTGGTGGCAGCTACAAGCATAGCCAGCTTCAAGAGGGGATTGGATAAAAATATGGAGCAGAGGCCCATCAGTGGCTATTAGCCACAGTATGTGTGTGTATACACACACACACATACACACACACACACACACACACATATTGGCCACTGTGTGACACAGAGTGTTGGACTGGATGGGCCATTGGCCTGATCCAACATGGCTTCTCTTATGTTCTTATGTGACACAGAGTGTTGGACTGGATGGGCCATTGGCCTGATCCAACATGGCTTCTCTTCTGTTCTTATGTGACACAGAGTGTTGGACTTGATGGGCCATTGGCCTGATCCAACAGGGCTTCTCTTCTGTTCTTATGTGACTCAGAGTGTTGGACTGGATGGGCCATTGGCCTGATCCGACACGGCTTCTCTTATGTTCTTATGTGACTCAGAGTGTTGGATTGGATGGGCCATTGGCCTGCTCCAACAGGGCTTTTCTTCTGTTCTTATGTGACACAGAGTGTTGGACTTGATGGGCCATTGGCCTGATCCAACAGGGCTTCTCTTCTGTTCTTATGTGACACAGAGTGTTGGACTGGATGGGCCATTGGCCTGATCCAACATGGCTTCTCTTATGTTCTTATGTACTTATGTTCCCCCCCACTTCCCTGGAAACAGGGTGGCCAGAGATGCCTCATTCAAGGGCCAATAGAATTGGACTCCTTGAGAGCCAGTTTGGTGTAGTGGTGAAGTGTGCGGACTCTTATCGGGGAGAACCGGGTTTGATTCCCCACTCCTCCACTTGCACCTGCTGGAATGGCCTTGAGTCAGCCATAGCTCTGGCAGAGGTTATCCTTGAAAGGGTAGCTGCTGTGAGAGCCTTCTCAGTCTCACTCACTTCACAGGGTGTCTGTTGTGGGGGGAGGAAGATATAGGAGATTGTAAGCTGCTCTGAGTCTCTGATTCAAAGAGGAGGGCGAGGTATAAATCTGCAAATCTTCTTCTTCTTCTTCTTGATCCACTTTCTTGAAACTTGGAGGGGGAAGTGGCCTTTAAGAGACAGGCAGAACTAGAACTTCTGCAGTTTTGGTGTCAGTTGGTCGAAATACAGCCACTAGAGCCTCTTCCCTCCCGAATCCCCACAGACAGGCCTCGGATTCAGCAGGAGCGCACAAGAGCGCAGCTCCTGAACCTTTCTGCGGGTTCCCCCTCCCCCTCCCCACCTTGTCCATTGAATAGTCAGTGCAGCTACATAACAATCCCTGGATGAGCTCCATAGGCTTCCCAATCCCCAGGTCCCAGCGGGGGATCTCCTGGTTTTACAGGTTTTCCCCCGCCCCCAGTCAGCTAGCTGGTGGGGGAAGCATGACCCTCACAGCCCCCACAGCTCTTGATATCCAGCAGTTTCAGGGAATAATGGGGAATTGATCCGCGGATATCGGGGGCTCTAGGGGGGCTGTGTTTTGAGGTAGATGCACCAAATTTTCAATATAGCATCTAGTGCCTCTCCCAAAATACCTCCAAGTTTCAAAGCGATTGGACCAGGGGGTCCAATTCTATGAGCCCCCAAAGAAGGTGCCCCTATCCTTCATTATTTCCTATGGAAGGAAGGCTTTTAAAAAGGTGTGCTGTTCCTTTCAACGTGATGGCCAGAACTCCCTTCGGAGTTCAGTTATGCTTGTTTATTTATTTTATTTGTATCCCGCCCTACCCCACCGAAGCGGGCTCAGGGCGGCTCACAACATAAAAGTTCTAACGAAAGAATTCAATTTTTAAAATACAATAGCAATTTACATAATTAAAACATTAAAATCAATACATCAATCCCACCGTGTGCTATCTATAGACTTCCTTCAGTATTTTTGGTGCCGGTCAGTTATAGGCCAACCAGAAGAGACTGTCTTACAGGCCCTGAGGAACTGTCCAATATCCCGCAGGGCCCTGACCTCTTCCGGTAACTGTTCCACCAGCAAGGGCTGTAATTGAGAAGGCCCTGTCCCTGGTTGACTTCAACCGGGCCTCCTTTGGCCCGGGGATTACGAGCAGATTTGGGAGCCAGATCGCAGTACTCTCTGGGGATATATGGGAAGAGACGGTCCCTAAGGTAGGCAGGTCCTAGGCCATATACCTTGCTCTTGGCTCCGCCCCAATGTCTCCTGGCCCCACCCCCAAAGTCTCCTGACTCCACCCCAAAGTCCCCAGATATTTCTTGAATTGGACTTGGCAACCCTAGAGCTCCACCACCTATTTTTTCCTACAAAGCGACCGCTGCACACAGGGAAAAATGTAACTCATATAATTCAGGAATCCCCATTCCTGCCTCAACACCCCCCAAAACTTGAATCTTGAAACATTACTGGCGGGATATAAATCCCAGATAAATAAATAAATAAATAAAATAAGATTCCCCCATCACACCATGGCTTTGTGTGTGTGTGTACTCAAAAAGAAATATGTATTTATTGTTTAGAAGAGGAAGTGAAGATTGGATTTGTACCCCCCTCCTTCACTACCTGAAGGAGTCTCAGAGTGACTTACAATCCCCTTTCCTTTCCCCTCCCCACAACACACACCTTGTGAGTTAGGTGGAGCTGAGAGAGCTCTGACAAAAACTGCTCTTGAGAGGAACAGCTCTGCAAGGACTGTGGCTGACCCAAGGTCACATCATTCATACTCCATTTGTTATTTCATTTGTACCTCACCTTTCTCCCCAGTGGGGGACCTGAGGTGGTTTAAATCATGCTCCTCTCTTCCATCTCCCTACAACCCTGCAATGTAGATGAGGCTGAGAGAGTTTGTGACTGGTCCAAAGTTCCTCAGCGAGCTACCATGACATGAGTGGGAATTTGAACCCGGTTCTCCCAAATACTAGGCCAACTCATTTAACTACTGCACTCCACTGGCATTTTCTATTCTCCCTCTTTCACAAGTGGAAAAGCCAGTAGAAGCCAGACCGATTTATTAACTTGCACATGTTTAATGAGTGAACATTTCAAAGATCTTCTTGGAGAGAGGAAGGAAGGAAGGAAGGAAGGAAGGAAGGAAGGAAGGAAGGAAGGAAGGAAGGAAGGAAGGAAGGAAGGAAGGAAAGGAGGGAGGGAGGGAGGGGAGGGAGGGAGGAAGGAAGGAAGGAAGGAAGGAAGGAAGGAAGGAAGGAAGGAAGGAAGGAAGGAAGGAAGGAAGGAAGGAAGAAGGGAGGGAGGGAGGGAGGGAGGGGAGGGAGGGAGGGAACTTTTGGAAACACACTTTTGGAGTGTTTCTGACTCTTGGCTTCAAATGGAAGAGATTTATTTTAAAAAAAAAAAAATCACACATCCTCGTCTTGACAGGTAAAATACACTTGTGGACAGAACTTGGAAATTGGAAGAGGCTAACTTGACAGAGATATGGAAACTTTACTCAAGGAATGACCCTTGTGTATTTCGAGGTTTGAGCACAAGTTCTACTTTTTTTAAAAAAGGCATTACAGCAGATGTAGAAAAGCTCTGAATACTGGCCTACGAGGTTTGGCCTGAAAGCAGATTTCTAATATGTTTCAAATCCATATTTGAATATGTTTCAAATCCAAATTCGTAGCATGGTTGCAAGGGAAAGACCCCAAGAAAGAAAGCAGGATGTTTTAAGTATGCTTCTAGGTTTGTGGGTGACGTTGAAGGGTCGGTGGCAGAGATTACGTGAGCACTCCTGTGTTGTGAAAGAAATGTGATAGTAAATGGTGAGTAAATCCTTTGAGCACTTGAAATAGTGCTTGCTTATTTCTTGTGTGATGAATTTTTATGTATTTTTATGTATTTTACTGTATAATCATTAATGTGTTTTAACTGATTTACTGTTAGCATTCTGTGTTGTAAGCCGCCCTGAGCCCGCTTTGGTGGGTAGGGCGGGATATATAAATCAAACAAACAAACAAACAAATAAATAAATAAATAAACATCTCTCGCCCTGACCTGGGTAGCTCAGACTAGCTTGATCTCATCAGATCTCGGAAGTAGGGTTTGCCAAGTCCTATTGAAGAAATATCTGGGACTTTGAGGGTGGAGCCAGGAGACTTCAGGGTGGAGCCAGGAGACATATGGGGTGGAGCCGGGAGCGAGGTTGTGACAAGCACCATTGAACTCTAAAGGGAGTGCTGGCCGTCACATTTAAAGGGACCACACACCTTTTCAATGTCTTCCCTCCATTGGAAATAATGAAGGATAGGGGCACCTTCTTTGGGGGCTCATAGAACTGGACTCCCTGGTCCAATATTTTTGAAACTTGGAGGGTCATTTGAGGAGAGGTGTTAGATACTATGTTGCAAGTGCGGTGCCTCTTCTACAAAGAACATCCCCCCAGGGCCCCAGATACCCCCCGGATCAATTCTCCATTATTCCTATGGGAATCGGTCTCCATAGAGAATAATGAGTGCCCAGCAGACATCCCCCCCGCTTTCTGATGACCCTGAAGTGGGGGGAAGGCCTCCAAACCGGGGGATCCCCTGCCCCCACCTGGGGATTGGCAACCCTACTCAGAAGCTAAGTAGGGTTAGCATTGGTCAGTAATTGGAGGGGAGACCACCAAAGAATACAGAGTGCTGCTACACAAAGACAGGCAGTGGCAAATCACCTCTAAGCAACTCTGGCCTTGAAGATCCTTGGTGGGCATAAATTGGCATGACTTAACAGGAAAGAAAAGCCCATGAGCCACCCAAAGGAAAAAACACACAAACAAAATACTGCATATAAAATGTGTTTTACTTAATTGTCTTGAGCTACTGAGGAAGAAGACGAAGAGTGGCTTACAATCTCCTTTACCTTCCTCCCCCCACAACAAGACACCCTGTGAGGTGGGTGGGACTGAGAGAGCTCTCCCAGAAGCTGCCTTTTCAAGGACAACCTCTGCCAGAGCTATGGCTGACCAAAGGCCATTCCAGCAGCTGCAAGTGGAGGAGTGGGGAATCAAACCCGGTTCTCCCAGATAAGGGATAAAATAAGAAGGAGGGAGGATTCTTATCCCACTCTTCACTCTGAATCTCAGAGTCATTCACAATCTCCTTCATCTTCTTTCCCCCACAACAAGCACCCTTTGAGGTAGGTGGGGCCGAGAGAACTCCAACGAGAGCTATGGCTGTCCCAAGGCCACCCCAGCAGCTGCAAGTGGGGTATAAATCCAATGTCATCGTCTCCTCCTCCTCTTCCTTATTCTTCTTCCTGTGGCACTCTTGTGTCCCCGCCACACTCCACAGTGC